>NC_139475.1:21915000-22007500 GCF_057233095.1 Heloderma suspectum | reverse complement strand
TAACCCTAACCACAACCCTAACCCTAACCCTAACCCTAACCATAGCCCTTGCCTAACCCTTGCCCTAGCTCTAGCCCTAGCCCTAGCCCTAACCCTAACCCAAGCCCTAACCCTAGCCCTAACCCTAGCCCTAACCTTAGCCCTAACTGTAGCCCTAGCAGTAACCCTAGCCCTAGCCCGAACACTGACCCTAACCCTAACACAAACCCTAACCCTAGCCCTAACCCTAACCCTAAGCCTAACCCTAGCGCTAACCCTAACCTTAACCCTAAACCTAACTATAGCCTTAACCCTAACCCTAGGCCTAGACCTAACCCTACCCCTATCCCTACCCCTAAACCAAACTGTAACCCTAAACTAAAACTGAACCCTAACCCTAACCCTAGCCCTAGCTCTAGTTCTAACCCTAGCCCTAACCCTTACCCTAGCCCTAGCCCTAACCCTAGACCTTACCCTAACTCAAAGCCTACCACTAACCCTAACACAAACCCTAACCATAACCGTAGCCCTAACCCTAATGCTAACCCTAGCCCTAACACTAACCAGAACCCTCACCCTAACCCTAGCCCTCACCCTATACCTAACCCGAACCCTAACCCTAACCCTAACCTAAGCCCTAACCCTAGCCCTAACCCTAGCCCTATCCGTAGCCCTAGCCCTAGCCCTAGCCCGAACCCTAACCCTAACCCTAACCCTAACCCTAACCCTAAACCTAACCCTAACCCTAGCCCAAAGCGTCACCCTAACGATAACCCTAACCCTAGACCTAACCCTAACCCTAACCCTAACCCTAAACCTCACCCTAGCCCTAACCCTAACCCAAACCCTAACCCAAACCCTAGCCCTAACCCTAACCCAAAGCCTACCACTAAACCTAACCAAAACCCTAACCATAATCATAAACCTAACCCTAACCCTAGCCCTAACCCTAATGATAACCCTAGCTCAACCCTAACCCTAAAACTAACCCTCACCCTAAACCTAGCCCTCACCCTAACCCTAACTCTACTCCGAACACTAAACCTCACCGAACCCTAACCCTAGCCATGACGCAAGCCCTAACCGTAGCCCTAGCCCTAGCCCTAACCCTAACCCTAACCCTAACCCTAAACCTAAACCTAACTCTAATGCTAACGCTAACGCCAGCCCTAACCCTAATGCTAACCCTAGCCGTAACCCTCACCCTCACCCTCACCCTAACCATAGCCCTCACACTGACCCTAAACCTAACCGTAACAATAGCCCTTGACCTAACCCTTGCCCTATCCCTATCCCTATCCCTATCCCTAGTCCTAGCCCTATCCCTATCCCTATCCCTATCCCTATCCCTATCCCTATCCCTATCCCTATCCCTGTCCCTAGTCCTATCCCTAACCCTAACCCTAACCCTAACCCTAACCTTAACCCTAACCCTAACCCTAACCCTAACCCTAACCCTAACCCTCGACCTAACCCTAGCCCTAACCCTAATCCTAACGCTAACCATAACCCTAACCCTAACAAAAAACCATATTCCTAAACCTAAATCTCACCCTAACACTAGCCTTAGCCCTAACCCTCTCACTAACTGTAACCCTAACCCTAATCCTAGCCCTAGCTCTAGTTCTAACCCTAGCCCTAACCCTTTCCCTAGCCCTAGCCCTAACCCTAGACCTTATCCTAGCCCTATCCGTAGCCCTAGCCCTAGCCCTAACCCTAACCCTAACCCGAACCCTAACCCTAACCCTAACCCTAACCCTAACCCTAACCCTAGACCTAACCCTAACCCTAACCCTAACCCTAAACCTCACCCTAGCCCTAACCCTAACCCAAACCCTTACCCTAACCCTAACCCTAACCCAAACAGTATCCCTAACCCTAAGCATAACCCTAGGCTTAGCCCGAAACCCTCTCACTTACAATAACCCTAACCCTAACCCTAGCCCCAACCCTGACCCTAGCCCTAACCCTAACCCAACCCCTACCACTAACCCTAACCCTAACCCTAACCATAACCATAACCCTAACCCTAACCCGAGCCCTAAACTTAACCCTATCCCTAACCCTAAACGTAACCCTAGCGCTAACCCTAACGCTAAGCCTAAGCCTAAACCTAACCTTAGCCCTAATTCTAACCCTAGGCCTAGCCCTAACCCTAGCCCTAGCCCTACCCTACCCCTACCCCTAACTCAAACTGTAACCCTAAACTGAACCTGAACCCTAACGCTAGCCCTAAATCTAGCTCTAACGCATGTCCTAACCATTAACCTAGCCCTAATCCTAACCCTAACCCTAACCCAAACCCTAACCCAAACCCTAGCCCTAACCCTAACCCAAAGCCTACCACTAAACCTAACCAAAACCCTAACCATAATCATAAACCTAACCCTAACCCTAGCCCTAACCCTAATGATAACCCTAGCCCTAACCCAAACCCTAAAACTAACCCTCACCCTAAACCTAGCCCTCACCCTAACCCTAACTCTACTCCTAACCCTAAACCTCACCGAACCCTAACCCTAGCCATAACGCTAGCCCTAACCGTAGCTCTAGCCCTAGCCCTAACCCTAACCCTAACCCTAACCCTAACCATAAACCTAAACCTAACTCTAACGCTAACGCCAGCCCTAACCCTAATGCTAACCCTAGCCGTAACCCTCATCCTCACCCTCACCCTAACCATAGCCCTCACACTGACCCTAACCCTAACTGTAACAATAGCCCTCGACCTAACCCTAGCCCTAACCCTAATCCTAACGCTAACCATAACCCTAACCCTAACAAAAAAACATATCCCTAAACCTAAATCTAACCCTAACACTGGCCTTAGCCCTAACCCTCTCACTAACTGTAACCCTAACCCTAATCCTAGCCTAAACTCTATCCCTAGCCCTAACCCTGACCCAACACCTACCACTAACCCTAACCCTAACGCTAACCCAAACCCTAACCAGAACCAGAACCGTAACCCTAACCCTAACCCGAGCCCTAAACTTAACCCTAGCCCTAACCCTAACCCTAAGCCTAACCCTAGCGCTAACCCTAACAATAACCCTAAACCTAACTATAGCCTTAACCCAAACCCTAGGCCTAGACCTACCCCTACCCCTACCCCTACCCCTAAACCAAACTGTAACCCTAAACTAAAACTGAACCCTAACCCTAACCCTAGCCCTAGCTCTAGTTCTAAACCTAGCCCTAACCCTGACACTAGCCCTAGCCCTAACCCTAGACCTTACCCTAACAAAAAGCCAACCACTAACCCTAACACAAACACTAACCAGAACCCTCACCCTAACCCTAGCCCTCACCCTATACCTAACCCGAACCATAAACCTAACCCTAACCCTAACCCTAACCTAAGACCTAACCCTAGCCCTAACCCTAGCCCTATCCATAGCCCTAGCCCTAGAACTAACCCTAGCCCTAGCCCGAACCCGAACCCGAACCCTAACCCTAACCCTAACCCTAACCCTAGCCCAAAGCATAACCCTAACGATAACCCTAACCCTAGACCTAACCCTAACCCTAACCCTAACCCTAAACCTCACCCTAGCCCTAACCCTAACCCTAACCCTACCCCTACCCCTACCCCTACACCTAACCCTAGCCCTAGCACTAACCCTAACCCTAACCCTACCCCTAACCCTAACCCTAGCCCTAGCGCTAACCCTAACGCTAACCCTAACCCTAGCCCTAGCCCTAGCCCTAGCTTTAACCCTAGCCCTAGCCCTAACCCTAGCCCTAGTCCTAAACCTAACCCCAACCCCAACCCTAACCCTAACCCTAACCCTAACCCGAACCGAACCCGAACTCAAACCCTAACCCCAACCCCAACCACAACACCAACCGCAACCACAACCGTAACCCTAAGCCTAACACTAACCCTAACCCTAACCTCAACCACAACCCTAGCCCTAACTCTAACCCTAACCCTAACCCTAACCGTAACCCCAAACCTAACCCTAGCCCTAGCCCTAACATTAACCCTAACCCTAGCCATAGCCTTAATCCTCACCCTAACCCTAACCCAAACCCTAACCCAAACCCTAGCCCTAACCCTAACCCAAAGCCTACCACTAAACCTAACCAAAACCCTAACCATAATCATAATCATAAACCTAACCCTAACCCTAGCCCTAATCCTAATGATAACCCTAGCCCTAACCCTAACCCTAAAACTAACCCTCACCCTAAACCTAGGCCTCATCCTAACCCCAACCCTAACCCTAACCCTCACCAAGCCCTAACCCTAGCCCTAAGCCTAGCCCTAACCGTAGCCCTAGCCCCAGCCCTAACCCTAACCCTAACCCTTGCCCTAGCCCTAGCCCTAGCCCTAACCCTAACCCAAGCCCTAACCCTAGCCCTAACCCTAGGCCTAACCGTAGCCCTAGCAGTAACCCTAGCCATAGCCCGAACACTAACCCTAACCCTAACCCAAACCCTAACCCTAACCCTAACTCTAACCTTAACCCCAACCCTAACCCTAACCCTAACCCTAACCCTAACCCTAACCCTAACCCTAACCCTCGACCTAACCCTAGCCCTAACCCTAATCCTAACGCTTACCATAACCCTAACCCTAACAAAAAACCATATCCCTAAACCTAAATCTCACCCTAACCCTAGCCTTAGCCCTAACCCTCTCACTAACTGTAACCCTAACCCTAATCCTAGCCCAAACCCTAACCCTAGCCCTAACCCAACCCCTACCACTAACCCTAACCCTAACCCAAACCCTAACCAGAACCGTAACCCTAAACCTAAAACTAACCCGAGCCCTAAACCTGAACCTAACCCTAACCCTAACCATAACCCTAACCCTAGCGCTAATCCTAACTCTAACGCTAACCCTAAACCTAACCCTAGCCCTAGCCCTAACCCTAGGCCTAGCCGTAACCATACACCTACCCCTACCCCTGCCCCTAACCCAAACTGTAACCCTAAACTGAACCTGAACCTGAACCCTAACCCTAGCCCTAGCTCTAGCTCTAACCCTAGCCCTAACCGTTACCCTAGCCCTAGCCCTAGCCCTAACCCTAGCCCTAATCCTACCCCGAACCCTAACCCTAACCCTAGCCCTAACCCTAACACTAACCCTAGCCCTAACCCTAACCCTAACCCTAACCCTAACCCTAACCCTAACCCTAACCCTCACCCTAACCCTAGCCCTAGCCCTAACACTAACACTAACCCTATCCCTATCCCTATCCCTATCCCTATTCCTATCCCTATCCCAAGCCCTAGCCCTAGCTCTAACACTACAACTAACCCTAGCCCTACCCCTAAACCTGCCCCTAAGCCTAACCCTAACCCTACACCTAAACCTAACCCTAACCCTAACCCTAACCCTAACACTAACCCTAGCCCTAGCCCTAGCCCTAGCCCTAACCCTAACACAAACCCTAGCCCTAGCCCTCGCCCTAAACCTAACCCTAAACCTAACCCTAACCCTAACCCTAACCCTAGCCCTAGCCCTAGCCCTAACCCTACCCTAAACCTAACCTGAACTCTAGCCCTAACCCTTGCCCTAACTCTAACCCTAACCCTAACCCTAACCCTAACCCTAACCATAGCCGTAACCCTAACACTACCCTAATCCTACCCCTACCCGTACCCCTACCCCTCACCCTAACCCTAGCCCTGACCCTCACCCTAACCCCAACCCTAACCCTAACCCTAACTCTAACTCTAAGCATAGCCCTTACCCTAACCCTTGCCCTAGCCCTAGCCCTAGCCGTAACCCTCACCCTCACCCTAACCCTAACCCTAACCCTAACCCTAACCCTAACCATAGCCCTTGCCTAACCCTTGCCCTAGCTCTAGCCCTAGCCCTAGCCCTAGCCCTAGCCCTAGCCCTAACCCTAACCCAAGCCCTAACCCTAGCCCTAACCCTAGCCCTAACCTTAGTCCTAACTGTAGCCCTAGCAGTAACCCTAGCCCTAGCCCGAACACTGACCCTAACCCTAACACAAACCCTAACCCTAACCCTAACTCTAACCTTAACCCTAACCCTAACCCAAACCCTAACCCTAACCCTAACTCTAACCTTAACCCTAACCCTAACCCTAACCCACGACCTAACCCTAGCCCTAACCCTAATCCTAACACTAACCATAACCCTAACCCTAACAAAAAACCATATCCCTAAACCTAAATCTCACCCTAACACTAGCCTTAGCCCTAACCCTCTCACTAACTGTAACCCTAACCCTAATCCTAGCCTAAACGCTATCCCTATCCCTAACCCTAACCCAACACCTACCACTAACCCTAACGCTAACCCAAACCCTAACCAGAACCAGAACCGTAACCCTAACCCTAACCTGAGCCCTAAACCTAACCCTAGCCCTAACCCTAACCCTAAGCCTAACCCTAGCGCTAACCCTAACCTTAACCCTAAACCTAACTATAGCCTTAACCCTAACCCTAGGCCTAGACCTAACCCTACCCCTACCCCTACCCCTAAACCAAACTGTAACCCTAAACTAAAACTGAACCCTAACCCTAACCCTAGCCCTAGCTCTAGTTCTAACCCTAGCCCTAACCCTGACCCTAGCCCTAGCCCTAACCCTAGACCTTACCCTAACTCAAAGCCTACCACTAACCCTAACACAAACCCTAACCATAACCGTAGCCCTAACCCTAATGCTAACCCTAGACCTAACACTAACCAGAACCCTCACCCTAACCCTAGCCCTCACCCTATACCTAACCCGAACCATAACCCTAACCCTAACCCTAACCTAAGCCCTAACCCTAGCCCTAACCCTAGCCCTATCCGTAGCCCTAGCCCTAGCCCTAAACCTAGCCCTAGCCCGAACCCTAACCCTAACCCTAACCCTAACCCTAACCCTAGCCCAAAGCGTCACCCTAAAGATAACCCTAACCCTAGACCTAACCCTAACCCTAACCCTAACCCTAAACCTCACCCTAGCCCTAACCCTAACCCAAACCCTAACCCAAACCCTAGCCCTAACCCTAACCCAAAGCCTACCACTAAACCTAACCAAAACCCTAACCATAATCATAAACCTAACCCTAACCCTAGCCCTAACCCTAATGATAACCCTAGCCCAACCCTAACCCTAAAACTAACCCTCACCCTAAACCTAGCCCTCACCCTAACCCTAACTCTACTCCGAACACTAAACCTCACCGAACCCTAACCCTAGCCATGACGCAAGCCCTAACCGTAGCCCTAGCCCTAGCCCTAAACCTAACCCTAACCCTCCCCCTAAACCTAAACCTAACTCTAATGCTAACGCTAACGCCAGCCCTAACCCTAATGCTAACCCTAGCCGTAACCCTCACCCTCACCCTAACCATAGCCCTCACACTGATCCTAAACCTAACCGTAACAATAGCCCTTGACCTAACCCTTGCCCTATCCCTATCCCTATCCCAATCCCTAGTCCTATCCCTATCCCTATCCCTATCCCTATCCCTATCCCTAGTCCTATCCCTAACCCTAACCCTAACCCTAACCCTAACCCAAGCCCAAACCCTAGCCGTAGCCCTAACCCCACCCTAACCCTAACCCGAACTCTAGCCCTAACCCGAACCCTAGCCCTAACCCTAACACTAACCCTAGCCCTAGCCCTAGCCCTAGCCCTAGCCCTAGCCCGAGCCTTAACCCTAAACCTAACCCTAGCCCAGACCCTATCCCTAAACCTATCCCTACCCCTAAACCTAACCCTAGCACTAACCCTAACCCTAACCCTAGCCCTAGCGCTAACCCTAACGCTAACCCTAACCCTAGCCCTAGCCCTAGCTTTAACCCTAGCCCTAGCCCTAGCCCTAAACCTAACCCCAACCCCAACCCTAACCCTAACCCAAACCATAAACCTACCCCAAACCCTAACCCTAACCCGAACCGAACCCGAACTCAAACCCTAACCCCAACCCCAACCACAACACAACACCAACCGCAACCACAACCGTAAACCTAACCCTAACCCTAACCCTAACCCTGACCTCTACCCCAACCCTAGCCCTAACTCTAACCCTAACCCTAACCCTAACCCTAACCGTAACCCTAACCGTAACCCCAAACCTAACCCTAGCGCTAGCCCTAACATTAACCCTAACCCTAGCCCTAACCCTAGACCTTACCCTAACCCAAAGCCTACCACTAACCCTAATACAAACCCTAACCATAACCGTAGCCCTAGCCCTAATGCTCACCCTAGCCCTAACACTAACCAGAACCCTCACCCTAACCCTAGCCCTCACCCTATACCTAACCCTAACCCTAACCCTAACCCTTGCCCTAGCCCAAGCCCTAGCCATAGCCCTAACCCTAACACTAGCCCTAGCCTTAGACCTAACCCTTGTCCGAGCCCTAACCCTCACCATAGCCGTAACCCTAACCCTACCCTAATCCTACCCCTACCCCTCCCCTAACCCTAACCGTAGCCCTGACCCTAATGCTAACCCTGGCCCTAACACTAACCCTAACCCTCACCCTAACCCTAGTCCTGACCCTCACCCTAACCCCAACCGTAACCCTAACCCGAACTCTAACCCTAACCTTAGCCCTTGCCCTAACCCTTGCCCTAGCTCTAGCCCTAGCCCTAGCCCTAACCCTAACCCTAACCCAAGCCCTACCCCTAGACCTAACCCTAGCCCTAACCGTAGCCCTAGCAGTAACCCTAGCCCTAGCCCGAACACTAACCCTAACCCAAACCCTAACCCTAACCCTAACCCTAACTCTAACCTTAACCCTAACCCTAACCCTAACCCTAACCCTAGCCCTAACCCTAATCCTAACGCTAAACATAACCCTAACCCTAACAAAAAACCATATCCCTAAACCTAACTCTCACCCTAACACTAGCCTTAGCCCTAACCCTCTCACTAACTGTAACCCTAACCCTAATCCTAGCCTAAACTCTATCCCTAGCCCTAACCCTAACCCAACACCTACCACTTACCCTAACGCTAACCCAAACCCTAACCAGAACCAGAACCGTAACCCTAACCCTCACCCTAACCCTAGCCCTGACCCTCACCCTAACCCCAACCCTAACCCTAACCCTAACTCTAACTCTAAGCATAGCCCTTACCCTAACCCTTGCCCTAGCCCTAGCCCTAGCCGTAACCCTCACCCTAACCCTAACCCTAACCCTAACCCTAACCCTAAACCTAACCATAGCCCTTGCCTAACCCTTGCCCTAGCTCTAGCCCTAGCCCTAGCCCTAGCCCTAACCCTAACCCAAGCCCTAACCCTAGCCCTAACCCTAGCCCTAACCTTAGCCCTAACTGTAGCCCTAGCAGTAACCCTAGCCCTAGCCCGAACACTGACCCTAACCCTAACACAAACCCTAACCCTAACCCTAACTCTAACCTTAACCCTAACCCTAACCCAAACCCTAACCCTAACCCTAACCCTAACTCTAACCTTAACCCTAACCCAAACCCTAGCCCTAACCCTAACCCAAAGCCTACCACTAAACCTAACCAAAACCCTAACCATAATCATAAACCTAACCCTAACCCTAATGATAACCCTAGCCCTAACCCTAACCCTAAAACTAACCCTCACCCTAAACCTAGCCCTCACCCTAACCCTAACTCTACTCCTAACCCTAAACCTCACCGAACCCTAACCCTAGACATGACGCAAGCCCTAACCGTAGCCCTAGCCCTAGCCCTAACCCTAACCCTAACCCTAAACCTAAACCTAACTCTAATGCTAACGCTAACGCCAGCCCTAACCCTAATGCTAACCCTAGCCGTAACCCTCACCCTCACCCTCATCCTAACCATAGCCCTCACACTGACCCTAACCCTAACCGTAACAATAGCCCTTGACCTAACCCTTGCCCTATCCCTATCCCTATCCCTATCCCTATCCCTAGTCCTATCCCTAGCCCTAACCCTAACCCTAACCCTAACCCAAGCCCAAACCCTAGCCGTATCCCTAACCCCACCCTAACCCTAACTCTAGCCCTAACCCGAACCCTAGCCCTAAACCTAACACTAACCCTAGCTCTCACTAACTGTAACCTAACCCTAATCCTAGCCTAAACTCTATCCCTAGCCCTAACCCTAACCCAACACCTACCACTAACCGTAACGCTAACCCAAACCCTAACCAGAACCAGAACCGTAACCCTAAACCTAACCCGAGCCCTAAACCTAACCCTAGCCCTAACCCTAGCCCTAACCCTAACCCTAAGCCTAACCCTAGCGCTAACCCTAACCCTAAACCTAACTATAGCCTTAACCCTAACCCTAGGCCTAGACCTACCCCTACCCCTACCCCTACCCCTAAACCAAACTGTAACCCTAAACTGAAACTGAACCCTAACCCTAACCCTAGCCCTAGCTCTAGTTCTAAACCTAGCCCTAAACCTTACCCTAGCCCTAGCCCTAACCCTAGACCTTACCCTAACCCAAAGCCTACCACTAACCCTAATACAAACCCTCACCCTAACCCTAGCCCTCACCCTATACCTAACCCTAACCCTAACCCTAACCCTTGCCCTAGCCCAAGCCCTAGCCATAGCCCTAACCCTAACACTAGCCCTAGCCTTAGCCCTAACCCTTGTCCGAGCCCTAACCCTAACCATAGCCGTAACCCTAACCCTACCCTAATCCTACCCCTACCCCTTCCCATAACCCTAACCGTAGCCCTGACCCTAATGCTAACCCTGGCCCTAACACTAACCCTAACCCTCACCCTAACCCTAGTCCTGACCCTCACCCTAACCCCAACCGTAACCCTAACCCGATCTCTAACCCTAACCATAGCCCTTGCCCTAACCCTTGCCCTAGCCCTAGCCCGAGCCCTAACCCTCACCCTCACCCTAACCCTAACCCTAACCCTAACCCTAACCCTAACCCTAACCATAGCCGTAACCCTAACACTACCCTAATCCTACCCCTACCCGTACCCCTACCCCTAACCCTAACCGTAGCCCTGACCCTAATGCTAACCCTGGCCCTAACACTAACCCTAACCCTCACCCTAACCCTAGCCCTGACCCTCACCCTAACCCCAACCCTAACCCTAACCCTAACTCTAACTCTAAGCATAGCCCTTACCCTAACCCTTGCCCTAGCCCTAGCCCTAGCCGTAACCCTCACCCTCACCCTAACCCTAACCCTAACCCTAACCCTAACCCTAACCCTAACCATAGCCCTTGCCTAACCCTTGCCCTAGCTCTAGCCCTAGCCCTAGCCCTAGCCCTAACCCTAACCCAAGCCCTAACCCTAGCCCTAACCCTAGCCCTAACCTTAGCCCTAACTGTAGCCCTAGCAGTAACCCTAGCCCTAGCCCGAACACTGACCCTAACCCTAACACAAACCCTAACCCTAACCCTAACTCTAACCTTAACCCTAACCCTAACCCAAACCCTAACCCTAACCCTAACTCTAACCTTAACCCTAACCCTAACCCTAACCCACGACCTAACCCTAGCCCTAACCCTAATCCTAACGCTAACCATAACCCTAACCCTAACAAAAAACCATATCCCTAAACCTAAATCTCACCCTAACACTAGCCTTAGCCCTAACCCTCTCACTAACTGTAACCCTAACTCTAATCCTAGCCTAAACGCTATCCCTATCCCTAACCCTAACCCAACACCTACCACTAACCGTAACGCTAACCCAAACCCTAACCAGAACCAGAACCGTAACCCTAACCCTAACCTGAGCCCTAAACCTAACCCTAGCCCTAACCCTAACCCTAAGCCTAACCCTAGCGCTAACCCTAACCTTAACCCTAAACCTAACTATAGCCTTAACCCTAACCCTAGGCCTAGACCTAACCCTACCCCTACCCCTACCCCTAAACCAAACTGTAACCCTAAACTAAAACTGAACCCTAACCCTAACCCTAGCCCTAGCTCTAGTTCTAACCCTAGCCCTAACCCTGACCCTAGCCCTAGCCCTAACCCTAGACCTTACCCTAACTCAAAGCCTACCACTAACCCTAACACAAACCCTAACCATAACCGTAGCCCTAACCCTAATGCTAACCCTAGACCTAACACTAACCAGAACCCTCACCCTAACCCTAGCCCTCACCCTATACCTAACCCGAACCATAACCCTAACCCTAACCCTAACCTAAGCCCTAACCCTAGCCCTAACCCTAGCCCTATCCGTAGCCCTAGCCCTAGCCCTAACCCTAGCCCTAGCCCGAACCCTAACCCTAACCCTAACCCTAACCCTAACCCTAACCCTAACCCTAGCCCAAAGCGTCACCCTAAAGATAACCCTAACCCTAGACCTAACCCTAACCCTAACCCTAACCCTAAACCTCACCCTAGCCCTAACCCTAACCCAAACCCTAACCCAAACCCTAGCCCTAACCCTAACCCAAAGCCTACCACTAAACCTAACCAAAACCCTAACCATAATCATAAACCTAACCCTAACCCTAGCCCTAACCCTAATGATAACCCTAGCCCAACCCTAACCCTAAAACTAACCCTCACCCTAAACCTAGCCCTCACCCTAACCCTAACTCTACTCCGAACACTAAACCTCACCGAACCCTAACCCTAGCCATGACGCAAGCCCTAACCGTAGCCCTAGCCCTAGCCCTAAACCTAACCCTAACCCTCCCCCTAAACCTAAACCTAACTCTAATGCTAACGCTAACGCCAGCCCTAACCCTAATGCTAACCCTAGCCGTAACCCTCACCCTCACCCTAACCATAGCCCTCACACTGATCCTAAACCTAACCGTAACAATAGCCCTTGACCTAACCCTTGCCCTATCCCTATCCCAATCCCTAGTCCTATCCCTATCCCTATCCCTATCCCTATCCCTATCCCTAGTCCTATCCCTAACCCTAACCCTAACCCTAACCCTAACCCAAGCCCAAACCCTAGCCGTAGCCCTAACCCCACCCTAACCCTAACCCGAACTCTAGCCCTAACCCGAACCCTAGCCCTAACCCTAACACTAACCCTAGCCCTAGCCCTAGCCCTAGCCCTAGCCCGAGCCTTAACCCTAAACCTAACCCTAGCCCAGACCCTATCCCTAAACCTATCCCTACCCCTAAACCTAACCCTAGCACTAACCCTAACCCTAACCCTAGCCCTAGCGCTAACCCTAACGCTAACCCTAACCCTAGCCCTAGCCCTAGCTTTAACCCTAGCCCTAGCCCTAGCCCTAAACCTAACCCCAACCCCAACCCTAACCCTAACCCAAACCATAAACCTACCCCAAACCCTAACCCTAACCCGAACCGAACCCGAACTCAAACCCTAACCCCAACCCCAACCACAACACAACACCAACCGCAACCACAACCGTAAACCTAACCCTAACCCTAACCCTAACCCTGACCTCTACCCCAACCCTAGCCCTAACTCTAACCCTAACCCTAACCCTAACCCTAACCGTAACCCTAACCGTAACCCCAAACCTAACCCTAGCGCTAGCCCTAACATTAACCCTAACCCTAGCCCTAACCCTAGACCTTACCCTAACCCAAAGCCTACCACTAACCCTAATACAAACCCTAACCATAACCGTAGCCCTAGCCCTAATGCTCACCCTAGCCCTAACACTAACCAGAACCCTCACCCTAACCCTAGCCCTCACCCTATACCTAACCCTAACCCTAACCCTAACCCTTGCCCTAGCCCAAGCCCTAGCCATAGCCCTAACCCTAACACTAGCCCTAGCCTTCGACCTAACCCTTGTCCGAGCCCTAACCCTAACCATAGCCGTAACCCTAACCCTACCCTAATCCTACCCCTACCCCTCCCCTAACCCTAACCGTAGCCCTGACCCTAATGCTAACCCTGGCCCTAACACTAACCCTAACCCTCACCCTAACCCTAGTCCTGACCCTCACCCTAACCCCAACCGTAACCCTAACCCGAACTCTAACCCTAACCTTAGCCCTTTCCCTAACCCTTGCCCTAGCTCTAGCCCTAGCCCTAGCCCTAACCCTAACCCTAACCCAAGCCCTACCCCTAGACCTAACCCTAGCCCTAACCGTAGCCCTAGCAGTAACCCTAGCCCTAGCCCGAACACTAACCCTAACCCAAACCCTAACCCTAACCCTAACCCTAACTCTAACCTTAACCCTAACCCTAACCCTAACCCTAACCCTAACCCTAACCCTAGCCCTAACCCTAATCCTAACGCTAAACATAACCCTAACCCTAACAAAAAACCATATCCCTAAACCTAACTCTCACCCTAACACTAGCCTTAGCCCTAACCCTCTCACTAACTGTAACACTAACCCTAATCCTAGCCTAAACTCTATCCCTAGCCCTAACCCTAACCCAACACCTACCACTTACCCTAACGCTAACCCAAACCCTAACCAGAACCAGAACCGTAACCCTAACCCTCACCCTAACCCTAGCCCTGACCCTCACCCTAACCCCAACCCTAACCCTAACCCTAACTCTAACTCTAAGCATAGCCCTTACCCTAACCCTTGCCCTAGCCCTAGCCCTAGCCGTAACCCTCACCCTAACCCTAACCCTAACCCTAACCCTAACCCTAAACCTAACCATAGCCCTGGCCAAACCCTTGCCCTAGCTCTAGCCCTAGCCCTAGCCCTAGCCCTAACCCTAACCCAAGCCCTAACCCTAGCCCTAACCCTAGCCCTAACCTTAGCCCTAACTGTAGCCCTAGCAGTAACCCTAGCCCTAGCCCGAACACTGACCCTAACCCTAACACAAACCCTAACCCTAACCCTAACTCTAACCTTAACCCTAACCCTAACCCAAACCCTAACCCTAACCCTAACTCTAACCTTAACCCTAACCCAAACCCTAGCCCTAACCCTAACCCAAAGCCTACCACTAAACCTAACCAAAACCCTAACCATAATCATAAACCTAACCCTAACCCTAATGATAACCCTAGCCCTAACCCTAACCCTAAAACTAACCCTCACCCTAAACCTAGCCCTCACCCTAACCCTAACTCTACTCCTAACCCTAAACCTCACCGAACCCTAACCCTAGACATGACGCAAGCCCTAACCGTAGCCCTAGCCCTAGCCCTAACCCTAACCCTAACCCTAACCCTAACCCTAAACCTAAACCTAACTCTAATGCTAACGCTAACGCCAGCCCTAACCCTAATGCTAACCCTAGCCGTAACCCTCACCCTCACCCTCACCCTAACCATAGCCCTCACACTGACCCTAACCCTAACCGTAACAATAGCCCTTGACCTAACCCTTGCCCTATCCCTATCCCTACCCCTATCCCTATCCCTATCCCTAGTCCTATCCCTAGCCCTAACCCTAACCCTAACCCTAACCCAAGCCCAAACCCTAGCCGTATCCCTAACCCCACCCTAACCCTAACTCTAGCCCTAACCCGAACCCTAGCCCTAAACCTAACACTAACCCTAGCTCTCACTAACTGTAACCTAACCCTAATCCTAGCCTAAACTCTATCCCTAGCCCTAACCCTAACCCAACACCTACCACTAACCGTAACGCTAACCCAAACCCTAACCAGAACCAGAACCGTAACCCTAAACCTAACCCGAGCCCTAAACCTAACCCTAGCCCTAACCCTAGCCCTAACCCTAACCCTAAGCCTAACCCTAGCGCTAACCCTAACCCTAAACCTAACTATAGCCTTAACCCTAACCCTAGGCCTAGACCTACCCCTACCCCTACCCCTACCCCTAAACCAAACTGTAACCCTAAACTGAAACTGAACCCTAACCCTAACCCTAGCCCTAGCTCTAGTTCTAAACCTAGCCCTAAACCTTACCCTAGCCCTAGCCCTAACCCTAGACCTTACCCTAACCCAAAGCCTACCACTAACCCTAATACAAACCCTCACCCTAACCCTAGCCCTCACCCTATACCTAACCCTAACCCTAACCCTAACCCTTGCCCTAGCCCAAGCCCTAGCCATAGCCCTAACCCTAACACTAGCCCTAGCCTTAGCCCTAACCCTTGTCTGAGCCCTAACCCTAACCATAGCCGTAACCCTAACCCTACCCTAATCCTACCCCTACCCCTTCCCATAACCCTAACCGTAGCCCTGACCCTAATGCTAACCCTGGCCCTAACACTAACCCTAACCCTCACCCTAACCCTAGTCCTGACCCTCACCCTAACCCCAACCGTAACCCTAACCCGATCTCTAACCCTAACCATAGCCCTTGCCCTAACCCTTGCCCTAGCCCTAGCCCTAGCCCGAGCCCTAACCCTCACCCTCACCCTAACCCTAACCCTAACCCTAACCCTAACCCTACCCCTACCCCTACCCCTACACCTAACCCTAGCCCTAGCACTAACCCTAACCCTAACCCTACCCCTAACCCTAACCCTAGCCCTAGCGCTAACCCTAATGCTAACCCTAACCCTAGCCCTAGCCCTAGCCCTAGCTTTAACCCTAGCCCTAGCCCTAACCCTAGCCCTAGCCCTAAACCTAACCCCAACCCCAACCCTAACCCTAACCCTAACCCTAACCCGAACCGAACCCGAACTCAAACCCTAACCCCAACCCCAACCACAACACCAACCGCAACCACAACCGTAACCCTAAGCCTAACACTAACCCTAACCCTAACCTCAACCACAACCCTAGCCCTAACTCTAACCCTAACCCTAACCCTAACCGTAACCCCAAACCTAACCCTAGCCCTAGCCCTAACATTAACCCTAACCCTAGCCATAGCCTTAATCCTCACCCTAACCCTAACCCAAACCCTAACCCAAACCCTAGCCCTAACCCTAACCCAAAGCCTACCACTAAACCTAACCAAAACCCTAACCATAATCATAATCATAAACCTAACCCTAACCCTAGCCCTAATCCTAATGATAACCCTAGCCCTAACCCTAACCCTAAAACTAACCCTCACCCTAAACCTAGGCCTCACCCTAACCCCAACCCTAACCCTAACCCTCACCAAGCCCTAACCCTAGCCCTAAGCCTAGCCCTAACCGTAGCCCTAGCCCCAGCCCTAACCCTAACCCTAACCCTTGCCCTAGCCCTAGCCCTAGCCCTAACCCTAACCCAAGCCCTAACCCTAGCCCTAACCCTAGGCCTAACCGTAGCCCTAGCAGTAACCCTAGCCATAGCCCGAACACTAACCCTAACCCTAACCCAAACCCTAACCCTAACCCTAACTCTAACCTTAACCCCAACCCTAACCCTAACCCTAACCCTAACCCTAACCCTAACCCTAACCCTCGACCTAACCCTAGCCCTAACCCTAATCCTAACGCTTACCATAACCCTAACCCTAACAAAAAACCATATCCCTAAACCTAAATCTCACCCTAACCCTAGCCTTAGCCCTAACCCTCTCACTAACTGTAACCCTAACCCTAATCCTAGCCCAAACCCTAACCCTAGCCCTAACCCAACCCCTACCACTAACCCTAACCCTAACCCAAACCCTAACCAGAACCGTAACCCTAAACCTAAAACTAACCCGAGCCCTAAACCTGAACCTAACCCTAACCCTAACCATAACCCTAACCCTAGCGCTAATCCTAACTCTAACGCTAACCCTAAACCTAACCCTAGCCCTAGCCCTAACCCTAGGCCTAGCCGTAACCATACACCTACCCCTACCCCTGCCCCTAACCCAAACTGTAACCCTAAACTGAACCTGAACCTGAACCCTAACCCTAGCCCTAGCTCTAGCTCTAACCCTAGCCCTAACCGTTACCCTAGCCCTAGCCCTAGCCCTAACCCTAGCCCTAATCCTACCCCGAACCCTAACCCTAACCCTAGCCCTAACCCTAACACTAACCCTAGCCCTAACCCTAACCCTAACCCTAACCCTAACCCTAACCCTAACCCTCACCCTAACCCTAGCCCTAGCCCTAACACTAACACTAACCCTATCCCTATCCCTATCCCTATCCCTATTCCTATCCCTATCCCAAGCCCTAACCCTAGCTCTAACACTACAACTAACCCTAGCCCTACCCCTAAACCTGCCCCTAAGCCTAACCCTAACCCTACACCTAAACCTAACCCTAACCCTAACCCTAACCCTAACACTAACCCTAGCCCTAGCCCTAGCCCTAGCCCTAACCCTAACACAAACCCTAGCCCTAGCCCTCGCCCTAAACCTAACCCTAAACCTAACCCTAACCCTAACCCTAACCCTAGCCCTAGCCCTAGCCCTAACCCTACCCTAAACCTAACCTGAACTCTAGCCCTAACCCTTGCCCTAACTCTAACCCTAACCCTAACCCTAACCCTAACCCTAACCATAGCCGTAACCCTAACACTACCCTAATCCTACCCCTACCCGTACCCCTACCCCTCACCCTAACCCTAGCCCTGACCCTCACCCTAACCCCAACCCTAACCCTAACCCTAACTCTAACTCTAAGCTTAGCCCTTACCCTAACCCTTGCCCTAGCCCTAGCCCTAGCCGTAACCCTCACCCTCACCCTAACCCTAACCCTAACCCTAACCCTAACCCTAACCATAGCCCTTGCCTAACCCTTGCCCTAGCTCTAGCCCTAGCCCTAGCCCTAGCCCTAACCCTAACCCAAGCCCTAACCCTAGCCCTAACCCTAGCCCTAACCTTAGTCCTAACTGTAGCCCTAGCAGTAACCCTAGCCCTAGCCCGAACACTGACCCTAACCCTAACACAAACCCTAACCCTAACCCTAACTCTAACCTTAACCCTAACCCTAACCCAAACCCTAACCCTAACCCTAACTCTAACCTTAACCCTAACCCTAACCCTAACCCACGACCTAACCCTAGCCCTAACCCTAATCCTAACGCTAACCATAACCCTAACCCTAACAAAAAACCATATCCCTAAACCTAAATCTCACCCTAACACTAGCCTTAGCCCTAACCCTCTCACTAACTGTAACCCTAACCCTAATCCTAGCCTAAACGCTATCCCTATCCCTAACCCTAACCCAACACCTACCACTAACCCTAACGCTAACCCAAACCCTAACCAGAACCAGAACCGTAACCCTAACCCTAACCTGAGCCCTAAACCTAACCCTAGCCCTAACCCTAACCCTAAGCCTAACCCTAGCGCTAACCCTAACCTTAACCCTAAACCTAACTATAGCCTTAACCCTAACCCTAGGCCTAGACCTAACCCTACCCCTACCCCTACCCCTAAACCAAACTGTAACCCTAAACTAAAACTGAACCCTAACCCTAACCCTAGCCCTAGCTCTAGTTCTAACCCTAGCCCTAACCCTGACCCTAGCCCTAGCCCTAACCCTAGACCTTACCCTAACTCAAAGCCTACCACTAACCCTAACACAAACCCTAACCATAACCGTAGCCCTAACCCTAATGCTAACCCTAGACCTAACACTAACCAGAACCCTCACCCTAACCCTAGCCCTCACCCTATACCTAACCCGAACCATAACCCTAACCCTAACCCTAACCTAAGCCCTAACCCTAGCCCTAACCCTAGCCCTATCCGTAGCCCTAGCCCTAGCCCTAAACCTAGCCCTAGCCCGAACCCTAACCCTAACCCTAACCCTAACCCTAACCCTAGCCCAAAGCGTCACCCTAAAGATAACCCTAACCCTAGACCTAACCCTAACCCTAACCCTAACCCTAAACCTCACCCTAGCCCTAACCCTAACCCAAACCCTAACCCAAACCCTAGCCCTAACCCTAACCCAAAGCCTACCACTAAACCTAACCAAAACCCTAACCATAATCATAAACCTAACCCTAACCCTAGCCCTAACCCTAATGATAACCCTAGCCCAACCCTAACCCTAAAACTAACCCTCACCCTAAACCTAGCCCTCACCCTAACCCTAACTCTTCTCCGAACACTAAACCTCACCGAACCCTAACCCTAGCCATGACGCAAGCCCTAACCGTAGCCCTAGCCCTAGCCCTAAACCTAACCCTAACCCTCCCCCTAAACCTAAACCTAACTCTAATGCTAACGCTAACGCCAGCCCTAACCCTAATGCTAACCCTAGCCGTAACCCTCACCCTCACCCTAACCATAGCCCTCACACTGATCCTAAACCTAACCGTAACAATAGCCCTTGACCTAACCCTTGCCCTATCCCTATCCCTATCCCAATCCCTAGTCCTATCCCTATCCCTATCCCTATCCCTATCCCTATCCCTAGTCCTATCCCTAACCCTAACCCTAACCCTAACCCAAGCCCAAACCCTAGCCGTAGCCCTAACCCCACCCTAACCCTAACCCGAACTCTAGCCCTAACCCGAACCCTAGCCCTAACCCTAACACTAACCCTAGCCCTAGCCCTAGCCCTAGCCCTAGCCCTAGCCCGAGCCTTAACCCTAAACCTAACCCTAGCCCAGACCCTATCCCTAAACCTATCCCTACCCCTAAACCTAACCCTAGCACTAACCCTAACCCTAACCCTAGCCCTAGCGCTAACCCTAACGCTAACCCTAACCCTAGCCCTAGCCCTAGCTTTAACCCTAGCCCTAGCCCTAGCCCTAAACCTAACCCCAACCCCAACCCTAACCCTAACCCAAACCATAAACCTACCCCAAACCCTAACCCTAACCCGAACCGAACCCGAACTCAAACCCTAACCCCAACCCCAACCACAACACAACACCAACCGCAACCACAACCGTAAACCTAACCCTAACCCTAACCCTAACCCTGACCTCTACCCCAACCCTAGCCCTAACTCTAACCCTAACCCTAACCCTAACCCTAACCGTAACCCTAACCGTAACCCCAAACCTAACCCTAGCGCTAGCCCTAACATTAACCCTAACCCTAGCCCTAACCCTAGACCTTACCCTAACCCAAAGCCTACCACTAACCCTAATACAAACCCTAACCATAACCGTAGCCCTAGCCCTAATGCTCACCCTAGCCCTAACACTAACCAGAACCCTCACCCTAACCCTAGCCCTCACCCTATACCTAACCCTAACCCTAACCCTAACCCTTGCCCTAGCCCAAGCCCTAGCCATAGCCCTAACCCTAACACTAGCCCTAGCCTTAGACCTAACCCTTGTCCGAGCCCTAACCCTCACCATAGCCGTAACCCTAACCCTACCCTAATCCTACCCCTACCCCTCCCCTAACCCTAACCGTAGCCCTGACCCTAATGCTAACCCTGGCCCTAACACTAACCCTAACCCTCACCCTAACCCTAGTCCTGACCCTCACCCTAACCCCAACCGTAACCCTAACCCGAACTCTAACCCTAACCTTAGCCCTTGCCCTAACCCTTGCCCTAGCTCTAGCCCTAGCCCTAGCCCTAACCCTAACCCTAACCCAAGCCCTACCCCTAGACCTAACCCTAGCCCTAACCGTAGCCCTAGCAGTAACCCTAGCCCTAGCCCGAACACTAACCCTAACCCAAACCCTAACCCTAACCCTAACCCTAACTCTAACCTTAACCCTAACCCTAACCCTAACCCTAACCCTAGCCCTAACCCTAATCCTAACGCTAAACATAACCCTAACCCTAACAAAAAACCATATCCCTAAACCTAACTCTCACCCTAACACTAGCCTTAGCCCTAACCCTCTCACTAACTGTAACCCTAACCCTAATCCTAGCCTAAACTCTATCCCTAGCCCTAACCCTAACCCAACACCTACCACTTACCCTAACGCTAACCCAAACCCTAACCAGAACCAGAACCGTAACCCTAACCCTCACCCTAACCCTAGCCCTGACCCTCACCCTAACCCCAACCCTAACCCTAACCCTAACTCTAACTCTAAGCATAGCCCTTACCCTAACCCTTGCCCTAGCCCTAGCCCTAGCCGTAACCCTCACCCTAACCCTAACCCTAACCCTAACCCTAACCCTAAACCTAACCATAGCCCTTGCCTAACCCTTGCCCTAGCTCTAGCCCTAGCCCTAGCCCTAGCCCTAACCCTAACCCAAGCCCTAACCCTAGCCCTAACCCTAGCCCTAACCTTAGCCCTAACTGTAGCCCTAGCAGTAACCCTAGCCCTAGCCCGAACACTGACCCTAACCCTAACACAAACCCTAACCCTAACCCTAACTCTAACCTTAACCCTAACCCTAACCCAAACCCTAACCCTAACCCTAACCCTAACTCTAACCTTAACCCTAACCCAAACCCTAGCCCTAACCCTAACCCAAAGCCTACCACTAAACCTAACCAAAACCCTAACCATAATCATAAACCTAACCCTAACCCTAATGATAACCCTAGCCCTAACCCTAACCCTAAAACTAACCCTCACCCTAAACCTAGCCCTCACCCTAACCCTAACTCTACTCCTAACCCTAAACCTCACCGAACCCTAACCCTAGACATGACGCAAGCCCTAACCGTAGCCCTAGCCCTAGCCCTAACCCTAACCCTAACCCTAAACCTAAACCTAACTCTAATGCTAACGCTAACGCCAGCCCTAACCCTAATGCTAACCCTAGCCGTAACCCTCACCCTCACCCTCATCCTAACCATAGCCCTCACACTGACCCTAACCCTAACCGTAACAATAGCCCTTGACCTAACCCTTGCCCTATCCCTATCCCTATCCCTATCCCTATCCCTAGTCCTATCCCTAGCCCTAACCCTAACCCTAACCCTAACCCAAGCCCAAACCCTAGCCGTATCCCTAACCCCACCCTAACCCTAACTCTAGCCCTAACCCGAACCCTAGCCCTAAACCTAACACTAACCCTAGCTCTCACTAACTGTAACCTAACCCTAATCCTAGCCTAAACTCTATCCCTAGCCCTAACCCTAACCCAACACCTACCACTAACCGTAACGCTAACCCAAACCCTAACCAGAACCAGAACCGTAACCCTAAACCTAACCCGAGCCCTAAACCTAACCCTAGCCCTAACCCTAGCCCTAACCCTAACCCTAAGCCTAACCCTAGCGCTAACCCTAACCCTAAACCTAACTATAGCCTTAACCCTAACCCTAGGCCTAGACCTACCCCTACCCCTACCCCTACCCCTAAACCAAACTGTAACCCTAAACTGAAACTGAACCCTAACCCTAACCCTAGCCCTAGCTCTAGTTCTAAACCTAGCCCTAAACCTTACCCTAGCCCTAGCCCTAACCCTAGACCTTACCCTAACCCAAAGCCTACCACTAACCCTAATACAAACCCTCACCCTAACCCTAGCCCTCACCCTATACCTAACCCTAACCCTAACCCTAACCCTTGCCCTAGCCCAAGCCCTAGCCATAGCCCTAACCCTAACACTAGCCCTAGCCTTAGCCCTAACCCTTGTCCGAGCCCTAACCCTAACCATAGCCGTAACCCTAACCCTACCCTAATCCTACCCCTACCCCTTCCCATAACCCTAACCGTAGCCCTGACCCTAATGCTAACCCTGGCCCTAACACTAACCCTAACCCTCACCCTAACCCTAGTCCTGACCCTCACCCTAACCCCAACCGTAACCCTAACCCGATCTCTAACCCTAACCATAGCCCTTGCCCTAACCCTTGCCCTAGCCCTAGCCCGAGCCCTAACCCTCACCCTCACCCTAACCCTAACCCTAACCCTAACCCTAACCCTAACCATAGCCGTAACCCTAACACTACCCTAATCCTACCCCTACCCGTACCCCTACCCCTAACCCTAACCGTAGCCCTGACCCTAATGCTAACCCTGGCCCTAACACTAACCCTAACCCTCACCCTAACCCTAGCCCTGACCCTCACCCTAACCCCAACCCTAACCCTAACCCTAACTCTAACTCTAAGCATAGCCCTTACCCTAACCCTTGCCCTAGCCCTAGCCCTAGCCGTAACCCTCACCCTCACCCTAACCCTAACCCTAACCCTAACCCTAACCCTAACCATAGCCCTTGCCTAACCCTTGCCCTAGCTCTAGCCCTAGCCCTAGCCCTAGCCCTAACCCTAACCCAAGCCCTAACCCTAGCCCTAACCCTAGCCCTAACCTTAGCCCTAACTGTAGCCCTAGCAGTAACCCTAGCCCTAGCCCGAACACTGACCCTAACCCTAACACAAACCCTAACCCTAACCCTAACTCTAACCTTAACCCTAACCCTAACCCAAACCCTAACCCTAACCCTAACTCTAACCTTAACCCTAACCCTAACCCTAACCCACGACCTAACCCTAGCCCTAACCCTAATCCTAACGCTAACCATAACCCTAACCCTAACAAAAAACCATATCCCTAAACCTAAATCTCACCCTAACACTAGCCTTAGCCCTAACCCTCTCACTAACTGTAACCCTAACTCTAATCCTAGCCTAAACGCTATCCCTATCCCTAACCCTAACCCAACACCTACCACTAACCGTAACGCTAACCCAAACCCTAACCAGAACCAGAACCGTAACCCTAACCCTAACCTGAGCCCTAAACCTAACCCTAGCCCTAACCCTAACCCTAAGCCTAACCCTAGCGCTAACCCTAACCTTAACCCTAAACCTAACTATAGCCTTAACCCTAACCCTAGGCCTAGACCTAACCCTACCCCTACCCCTACCCCTAAACCAAACTGTAACCCTAAACTAAAACTGAACCCTAACCCTAACCCTAGCCCTAGCTCTAGTTCTAACCCTAGCCCTAACCCTGACCCTAGCCCTAGCCCTAACCCTAGACCTTACCCTAACTCAAAGCCTACCACTAACCCTAACACAAACCCTAACCATAACCGTAGCCCTAACCCTAATGCTAACCCTAGACCTAACACTAACCAGAACCCTCACCCTAACCCTAGCCCTCACCCTATACCTAACCCGAACCATAACCCTAACCCTAACCCTAACCTAAGCCCTAACCCTAGCCCTAACCCTAGCCCTATCCGTAGCCCTAGCCCTAGCCCTAACCCTAGCCCTAGCCCGAACCCTAACCCTAACCCTAACCCTAACCCTAACCCTAACCCTAGCCCAAAGCGTCACCCTAAAGATAACCCTAACCCTAGACCTAACCCTAACCCTAACCCTAACCCTAAACCTCACCCTAGCCCTAACCCTAACCCAAACCCTAACCCAAACCCTAGCCCTAACCCTAACCCAAAGCCTACCACTAAACCTAACCAAAACCCTAACCATAATCATAAACCTAACCCTAACCCTAGCCCTAACCCTAATGATAACCCTAGCCCAACCCTAACCCTAAAACTAACCCTCACCCTAAACCTAGCCCTCACCCTAACCCTAACTCTACTCCGAACACTAAACCTCACCGAACCCTAACCCTAGCCATGACGCAAGCCCTAACCGTAGCCCTAGCCCTAGCCCTAAACCTAACCCTAACCCTCCCCCTAAACCTAAACCTAACTCTAATGCTAACGCTAACGCCAGCCCTAACCCTAATGCTAACCCTAGCCGTAACCCTCACCCTCACCCTAACCATAGCCCTCACACTGATCCTAAACCTAACCGTAACAATAGCCCTTGACCTAACCCTTGCCCTATCCCTATCCCAATCCCTAGTCCTATCCCTATCCCTATCCCTATCCCTATCCCTATCCCTAGTCCTATCCCTAACCCTAACCCTAACCCTAACCCTAACCCAAGCCCAAACCCTAGCCGTAGCCCTAACCCCACCCTAACCCTAACCCGAACTCTAGCCCTAACCCGAACCCTAGCCCTAACCCTAACACTAACCCTAGCCCTAGCCCTAGCCCTAGCCCTAGCCCGAGCCTTAACCCTAAACCTAACCCTAGCCCAGACCCTATCCCTAAACCTATCCCTACCCCTAAACCTAACCCTAGCACTAACCCTAACCCTAACCCTAGCCCTAGCGCTAACCCTAACGCTAACCCTAACCCTAGCCCTAGCCCTAGCTTTAACCCTAGCCCTAGCCCTAGCCCTAAACCTAACCCCAACCCCAACCCTAACCCTAACCCAAACCATAAACCTACCCCAAACCCTAACCCTAACCCGAACCGAACCCGAACTCAAACCCTAACCCCAACCCCAACCACAACACAACACCAACCGCAACCACAACCGTAAACCTAACCCTAACCCTAACCCTAACCCTGACCTCTACCCCAACCCTAGCCCTAACTCTAACCCTAACCCTAACCCTAACCCTAACCGTAACCCTAACCGTAACCCCAAACCTAACCCTAGCGCTAGCCCTAACATTAACCCTAACCCTAGCCCTAACCCTAGACCTTACCCTAACCCAAAGCCTACCACTAACCCTAATACAAACCCTAACCATAACCGTAGCCCTAGCCCTAATGCTCACCCTAGCCCTAACACTAACCAGAACCCTCACCCTAACCCTAGCCCTCACCCTATACCTAACCCTAACCCTAACCCTAACCCTTGCCCTAGCCCAAGCCCTAGCCATAGCCCTAACCCTAACACTAGCCCTAGCCTTCGACCTAACCCTTGTCCGAGCCCTAACCCTAACCATAGCCGTAACCCTAACCCTACCCTAATCCTACCCCTACCCCTCCCCTAACCCTAACCGTAGCCCTGACCCTAATGCTAACCCTGGCCCTAACACTAACCCTAACCCTCACCCTAACCCTAGTCCTGACCCTCACCCTAACCCCAACCGTAACCCTAACCCGAACTCTAACCCTAACCTTAGCCCTTTCCCTAACCCTTGCCCTAGCTCTAGCCCTAGCCCTAGCCCTAACCCTAACCCTAACCCAAGCCCTACCCCTAGACCTAACCCTAGCCCTAACCGTAGCCCTAGCAGTAACCCTAGCCCTAGCCCGAACACTAACCCTAACCCAAACCCTAACCCTAACCCTAACCCTAACTCTAACCTTAACCCTAACCCTAACCCTAACCCTAACCCTAACCCTAACCCTAGCCCTAACCCTAATCCTAACGCTAAACATAACCCTAACCCTAACAAAAAACCATATCCCTAAACCTAACTCTCACCCTAACACTAGCCTTAGCCCTAACCCTCTCACTAACTGTAACACTAACCCTAATCCTAGCCTAAACTCTATCCCTAGCCCTAACCCTAACCCAACACCTACCACTTACCCTAACGCTAACCCAAACCCTAACCAGAACCAGAACCGTAACCCTAACCCTCACCCTAACCCTAGCCCTGACCCTCACCCTAACCCCAACCCTAACCCTAACCCTAACTCTAACTCTAAGCATAGCCCTTACCCTAACCCTTGCCCTAGCCCTAGCCCTAGCCGTAACCCTCACCCTAACCCTAACCCTAACCCTAACCCTAACCCTAAACCTAACCATAGCCCTGGCCAAACCCTTGCCCTAGCTCTAGCCCTAGCCCTAGCCCTAGCCCTAACCCTAACCCAAGCCCTAACCCTAGCCCTAACCCTAGCCCTAACCTTAGCCCTAACTGTAGCCCTAGCAGTAACCCTAGCCCTAGCCCGAACACTGACCCTAACCCTAACACAAACCCTAACCCTAACCCTAACTCTAACCTTAACCCTAACCCTAACCCAAACCCTAACCCTAACCCTAACTCTAACCTTAACCCTAACCCAAACCCTAGCCCTAACCCTAACCCAAAGCCTACCACTAAACCTAACCAAAACCCTAACCATAATCATAAACCTAACCCTAACCCTAATGATAACCCTAGCCCTAACCCTAACCCTAAAACTAACCCTCACCCTAAACCTAGCCCTCACCCTAACCCTAACTCTACTCCTAACCCTAAACCTCACCGAACCCTAACCCTAGACATGACGCAAGCCCTAACCGTAGCCCTAGCCCTAGCCCTAACCCTAACCCTAACCCTAACCCTAACCCTAAACCTAAACCTAACTCTAATGCTAACGCTAACGCCAGCCCTAACCCTAATGCTAACCCTAGCCGTAACCCTCACCCTCACCCTCATCCTAACCATAGCCCTCACACTGACCCTAACCCTAACCGTAACAATAGCCCTTGACCTAACCCTTGCCCTATCCCTATCCCTACCCCTATCCCTATCCCTATCCCTAGTCCTATCCCTAGCCCTAACCCTAACCCTAACCCTAACCCAAGCCCAAACCCTAGCCGTATCCCTAACCCCACCCTAACCCTAACTCTAGCCCTAACCCGAACCCTAGCCCTAAACCTAACACTAACCCTAGCTCTCACTAACTGTAACCTAACCCTAATCCTAGCCTAAACTCTATCCCTAGCCCTAACCCTAACCCAACACCTACCACTAACCGTAACGCTAACCCAAACCCTAACCAGAACCAGAACCGTAACCCTAAACCTAACCCGAGCCCTAAACCTAACCCTAGCCCTAACCCTAGCCCTAACCCTAACCCTAAGCCTAACCCTAGCGCTAACCCTAACCCTAAACCTAACTATAGCCTTAACCCTAACCCTAGGCCTAGACCTACCCCTACCCCTACCCCTACCCCTAAACCAAACTGTAACCCTAAACTGAAACTGAACCCTAACCCTAACCCTAGCCCTAGCTCTAGTTCTAAACCTAGCCCTAAACCTTACCCTAGCCCTAGCCCTAACCCTAGACCTTACCCTAACCCAAAGCCTACCACTAACCCTAATACAAACCCTCACCCTAACCCTAGCCCTCACCCTATACCTAACCCTAACCCTAACCCTAACCCTTGCCCTAGCCCAAGCCCTAGCCATAGCCCTAACCCTAACACTAGCCCTAGCCTTAGCCCTAACCCTTGTCTGAGCCCTAACCCTAACCATAGCCGTAACCCTAACCCTACCCTAATCCTACCCCTACCCCTTCCCATAACCCTAACCGTAGCCCTGACCCTAATGCTAACCCTGGCCCTAACACTAACCCTAACCCTCACCCTAACCCTAGTCCTGACCCTCACCCTAACCCCAACCGTAACCCTAACCCGATCTCTAACCCTAACCATAGCCCTTGCCCTAACCCTTGCCCTAGCCCTAGCCCTAGCCCGAGCCCTAACCCTCACCCTCACCCTAACCCTAACCCTAACCCTAACCCTAACCCTACCCCTACCCCTACCCCTACACCTAACCCTAGCCCTAGCACTAACCCTAACCCTAACCCTACCCCTAACCCTAACCCTAGCCCTAGCGCTAACCCTAATGCTAACCCTAACCCTAGCCCTAGCCCTAGCCCTAGCTTTAACCCTAGCCCTAGCCCTAACCCTAGCCCTAGCCCTAAACCTAACCCCAACCCCAACCCTAACCCTAACCCTAACCCTAACCCGAACCGAACCCGAACTCAAACCCTAACCCCAACCCCAACCACAACACCAACCGCAACCACAACCGTAACCCTAAGCCTAACACTAACCCTAACCCTAACCTCAACCACAACCCTAGCCCTAACTCTAACCCTAACCCTAACCCTAACCGTAACCCCAAACCTAACCCTAGCCCTAGCCCTAACATTAACCCTAACCCTAGCCATAGCCTTAATCCTCACCCTAACCCTAACCCAAACCCTAACCCAAACCCTAGCCCTAACCCTAACCCAAAGCCTACCACTAAACCTAACCAAAACCCTAACCATAATCATAATCATAAACCTAACCCTAACCCTAGCCCTAATCCTAATGATAACCCTAGCCCTAACCCTAACCCTAAAACTAACCCTCACCCTAAACCTAGGCCTCACCCTAACCCCAACCCTAACCCTAACCCTCACCAAGCCCTAACCCTAGCCCTAAGCCTAGCCCTAACCGTAGCCCTAGCCCCAGCCCTAACCCTAACCCTAACCCTTGCCCTAGCCCTAGCCCTAGCCCTAACCCTAACCCAAGCCCTAACCCTAGCCCTAACCCTAGGCCTAACCGTAGCCCTAGCAGTAACCCTAGCCATAGCCCGAACACTAACCCTAACCCTAACCCAAACCCTAACCCTAACCCTAACTCTAACCTTAACCCCAACCCTAACCCTAACCCTAACCCTAACCCTAACCCTAACCCTAACCCTCGACCTAACCCTAGCCCTAACCCTAATCCTAACGCTTACCATAACCCTAACCCTAACAAAAAACCATATCCCTAAACCTAAATCTCACCCTAACCCTAGCCTTAGCCCTAACCCTCTCACTAACTGTAACCCTAACCCTAATCCTAGCCCAAACCCTAACCCTAGCCCTAACCCAACCCCTACCACTAACCCTAACCCTAACCCAAACCCTAACCAGAACCGTAACCCTAAACCTAAAACTAACCCGAGCCCTAAACCTGAACCTAACCCTAACCCTAACCATAACCCTAACCCTAGCGCTAATCCTAACTCTAACGCTAACCCTAAACCTAACCCTAGCCCTAGCCCTAACCCTAGGCCTAGCCGTAACCATACACCTACCCCTACCCCTGCCCCTAACCCAAACTGTAACCCTAAACTGAACCTGAACCTGAACCCTAACCCTAGCCCTAGCTCTAGCTCTAACCCTAGCCCTAACCGTTACCCTAGCCCTAGCCCTAGCCCTAACCCTAGCCCTAATCCTACCCCGAACCCTAACCCTAACCCTAGCCCTAACCCTAACACTAACCCTAGCCCTAACCCTAACCCTAACCCTAACCCTAACCCTAACCCTAACCCTCACCCTAACCCTAGCCCTAGCCCTAACACTAACACTAACCCTATCCCTATCCCTATCCCTATCCCTATTCCTATCCCTATCCCAAGCCCTAACCCTAGCTCTAACACTACAACTAACCCTAGCCCTACCCCTAAACCTGCCCCTAAGCCTAACCCTAACCCTACACCTAAACCTAACCCTAACCCTAACCCTAACCCTAACACTAACCCTAGCCCTAGCCCTAGCCCTAGCCCTAACCCTAACACAAACCCTAGCCCTAGCCCTCGCCCTAAACCTAACCCTAAACCTAACCCTAACCCTAACCCTAACCCTAACCCTAGCCCTAGCCCTAGCCCTAACCCTACCCTAAACCTAACCTGAACTCTAGCCCTAACCCTTGCCCTAACTCTAACCCTAACCCTAACCCTAACCCTAACCCTAACCATAGCCGTAACCCTAACACTACCCTAATCCTACCCCTACCCGTACCCCTACCCCTCACCCTAACCCTAGCCCTGACCCTCACCCTAACCCCAACCCTAACCCTAACCCTAACTCTAACTCTAAGCTTAGCCCTTACCCTAACCCTTGCCCTAGCCCTAGCCCTAGCCGTAACCCTCACCCTCACCCTAACCCTAACCCTAACCCTAACCCTAACCCTAACCATAGCCCTTGCCTAACCCTTGCCCTAGCTCTAGCCCTAGCCCTAGCCCTAGCCCTAACCCTAACCCAAGCCCTAACCCTAGCCCTAACCCTAGCCCTAACCTTAGTCCTAACTGTAGCCCTAGCAGTAACCCTAGCCCTAGCCCGAACACTGACCCTAACCCTAACACAAACCCTAACCCTAACCCTAACTCTAACCTTAACCCTAACCCTAACCCAAACCCTAACCCTAACCCTAACTCTAACCTTAACCCTAACCCTAACCCTAACCCACGACCTAACCCTAGCCCTAACCCTAATCCTAACGCTAACCATAACCCTAACCCTAACAAAAAACCATATCCCTAAACCTAAATCTCACCCTAACACTAGCCTTAGCCCTAACCCTCTCACTAACTGTAACCCTAACCCTAATCCTAGCCTAAACGCTATCCCTATCCCTAACCCTAACCCAACACCTACCACTAACCCTAACGCTAACCCAAACCCTAACCAGAACCAGAACCGTAACCCTAACCCTAACCTGAGCCCTAAACCTAACCCTAGCCCTAACCCTAACCCTAAGCCTAACCCTAGCGCTAACCCTAACCTTAACCCTAAACCTAACTATAGCCTTAACCCTAACCCTAGGCCTAGACCTAACCCTACCCCTACCCCTACCCCTAAACCAAACTGTAACCCTAAACTAAAACTGAACCCTAACCCTAACCCTAGCCCTAGCTCTAGTTCTAACCCTAGCCCTAACCCTGACCCTAGCCCTAGCCCTAACCCTAGACCTTACCCTAACTCAAAGCCTACCACTAACCCTAACACAAACCCTAACCATAACCGTAGCCCTAACCCTAATGCTAACCCTAGACCTAACACTAACCAGAACCCTCACCCTAACCCTAGCCCTCACCCTATACCTAACCCGAACCATAACCCTAACCCTAACCCTAACCTAAGCCCTAACCCTAGCCCTAACCCTAGCCCTATCCGTAGCCCTAGCCCTAGCCCTAAACCTAGCCCTAGCCCGAACCCTAACCCTAACCCTAACCCTAACCCTAACCCTAGCCCAAAGCGTCACCCTAAAGATAACCCTAACCCTAGACCTAACCCTAACCCTAACCCTAACCCTAAACCTCACCCTAGCCCTAACCCTAACCCAAACCCTAACCCAAACCCTAGCCCTAACCCTAACCCAAAGCCTACCACTAAACCTAACCAAAACCCTAACCATAATCATAAACCTAACCCTAACCCTAGCCCTAACCCTAATGATAACCCTAGCCCAACCCTAACCCTAAAACTAACCCTCACCCTAAACCTAGCCCTCACCCTAACCCTAACTCTACTCCGAACACTAAACCTCACCGAACCCTAACCCTAGCCATGACGCAAGCCCTAACCGTAGCCCTAGCCCTAGCCCTAAACCTAACCCTAACCCTCCCCCTAAACCTAAACCTAACTCTAATGCTAACGCTAACGCCAGCCCTAACCCTAATGCTAACCCTAGCCGTAACCCTCACCCTCACCCTAACCATAGCCCTCACACTGATCCTAAACCTAACCGTAACAATAGCCCTTGACCTAACCCTTGCCCTATCCCTATCCCTATCCCAATCCCTAGTCCTATCCCTATCCCTATCCCTATCCCTATCCCTATCCCTATCCCTAGTCCTATCCCTAACCCTAACCCTAACCCTAACCCTAACCCTAACCCAAGCCCAAACCCTAGCCGTAGCCCTAACCCCACCCTAACCCTAACCCGAACTCTAGCCCTAACCCGAACCCTAGCCCTAACCCTAACACTAACCCTAGCCCTAGCCCTAGCCCTAGCCCTAGCCCTAGCCCGAGCCTTAACCCTAAACCTAACCCTAGCCCAGACCCTATCCCTAAACCTATCCCTACCCCTAAACCTAACCCTAGCACTAACCCTAACCCTAACCCTAGCCCTAGCGCTAACCCTAACGCTAACCCTAACCCTAGCCCTAGCCCTAGCTTTAACCCTAGCCCTAGCCCTAGCCCTAAACCTAACCCCAACCCCAACCCTAACCCTAACCCAAACCATAAACCTACCCCAAACCCTAACCCTAACCCGAACCGAACCCGAACTCAAACCCTAACCCCAACCCCAACCACAACACAACACCAACCGCAACCACAACCGTAAACCTAACCCTAACCCTAACCCTAACCCTGACCTCTACCCCAACCCTAGCCCTAACTCTAACCCTAACCCTAACCCTAACCCTAACCGTAACCCTAACCGTAACCCCAAACCTAACCCTAGCGCTAGCCCTAACATTAACCCTAACCCTAGCCCTAACCCTAGACCTTACCCTAACCCAAAGCCTACCACTAACCCTAATACAAACCCTAACCATAACCGTAGCCCTAGCCCTAATGCTCACCCTAGCCCTAACACTAACCAGAACCCTCACCCTAACCCTAGCCCTCACCCTATACCTAACCCTAACCCTAACCCTAACCCTTGCCCTAGCCCAAGCCCTAGCCATAGCCCTAACCCTAACACTAGCCCTAGCCTTAGACCTAACCCTTGTCCGAGCCCTAACCCTCACCATAGCCGTAACCCTAACCCTACCCTAATCCTACCCCTACCCCTCCCCTAACCCTAACCGTAGCCCTGACCCTAATGCTAACCCTGGCCCTAACACTAACCCTAACCCTCACCCTAACCCTAGTCCTGACCCTCACCCTAACCCCAACCGTAACCCTAACCCGAACTCTAACCCTAACCTTAGCCCTTGCCCTAACCCTTGCCCTAGCTCTAGCCCTAGCCCTAGCCCTAACCCTAACCCTAACCCAAGCCCTACCCCTAGACCTAACCCTAGCCCTAACCGTAGCCCTAGCAGTAACCCTAGCCCTAGCCCGAACACTAACCCTAACCCAAACCCTAACCCTAACCCTAACCCTAACTCTAACCTTAACCCTAACCCTAACCCTAACCCTAACCCTAGCCCTAACCCTAATCCTAACGCTAAACATAACCCTAACCCTAACAAAAAACCATATCCCTAAACCTAACTCTCACCCTAACACTAGCCTTAGCCCTAACCCTCTCACTAACTGTAACACTAACCCTAATCCTAGCCTAAACTCTATCCCTAGCCCTAACCCTAACCCAACACCTACCACTTACCCTAACGCTAACCCAAACCCTAACCAGAACCAGAACCGTAACCCTAACCCTCACCCTAACCCTAGCCCTGACCCTCACCCTAACCCCAACCCTAACCCTAACCCTAACTCTAACTCTAAGCATAGCCCTTACCCTAACCCTTGCCCTAGCCCTAGCCCTAGCCGTAACCCTCACCCTAACCCTAACCCTAACCCTAACCCTAACCCTAAACCTAACCATAGCCCTGGCCAAACCCTTGCCCTAGCTCTAGCCCTAGCCCTAGCCCTAGCCCTAACCCTAACCCAAGCCCTAACCCTAGCCCTAACCCTAGCCCTAACCTTAGCCCTAACTGTAGCCCTAGCAGTAACCCTAGCCCTAGCCCGAACACTGACCCTAACCCTAACACAAACCCTAACCCTAACCCTAACTCTAACCTTAACCCTAACCCTAACCCAAACCCTAACCCTAACCCTAACTCTAACCTTAACCCTAACCCAAACCCTAGCCCTAACCCTAACCCAAAGCCTACCACTAAACCTAACCAAAACCCTAACCATAATCATAAACCTAACCCTAACCCTAATGATAACCCTAGCCCTAACCCTAACCCTAAAACTAACCCTCACCCTAAACCTAGCCCTCACCCTAACCCTAACTCTACTCCTAACCCTAAACCTCACCGAACCCTAACCCTAGACATGACGCAAGCCCTAACCGTAGCCCTAGCCCTAGCCCTAACCCTAACCCTAACCCTAACCCTAACCCTAAACCTAAACCTAACTCTAATGCTAACGCTAACGCCAGCCCTAACCCTAATGCTAACCCTAGCCGTAACCCTCACCCTCACCCTCATCCTAACCATAGCCCTCACACTGACCCTAACCCTAACCGTAACAATAGCCCTTGACCTAACCCTTGCCCTATCCCTATCCCTACCCCTATCCCTATCCCTATCCCTAGTCCTATCCCTAGCCCTAACCCTAACCCTAACCCTAACCCAAGCCCAAACCCTAGCCGTATCCCTAACCCCACCCTAACCCTAACTCTAGCCCTAACCCGAACCCTAGCCCTAAACCTAACACTAACCCTAGCTCTCACTAACTGTAACCTAACCCTAATCCTAGCCTAAACTCTATCCCTAGCCCTAACCCTAACCCAACACCTACCACTAACCGTAACGCTAACCCAAACCCTAACCAGAACCAGAACCGTAACCCTAAACCTAACCCGAGCCCTAAACCTAACCCTAGCCCTAACCCTAGCCCTAACCCTAACCCTAAGCCTAACCCTAGCGCTAACCCTAACCCTAAACCTAACTATAGCCTTAACCCTAACCCTAGGCCTAGACCTACCCCTACCCCTACCCCTACCCCTAAACCAAACTGTAACCCTAAACTGAAACTGAACCCTAACCCTAACCCTAGCCCTAGCTCTAGTTCTAAACCTAGCCCTAAACCTTACCCTAGCCCTAGCCCTAACCCTAGACCTTACCCTAACCCAAAGCCTACCACTAACCCTAATACAAACCCTCACCCTAACCCTAGCCCTCACCCTATACCTAACCCTAACCCTAACCCTAACCCTTGCCCTAGCCCAAGCCCTAGCCATAGCCCTAACCCTAACACTAGCCCTAGCCTTAGCCCTAACCCTTGTCTGAGCCCTAACCCTAACCATAGCCGTAACCCTAACCCTACCCTAATCCTACCCCTACCCCTTCCCATAACCCTAACCGTAGCCCTGACCCTAATGCTAACCCTGGCCCTAACACTAACCCTAACCCTCACCCTAACCCTAGTCCTGACCCTCACCCTAACCCCAACCGTAACCCTAACCCGATCTCTAACCCTAACCATAGCCCTTGCCCTAACCCTTGCCCTAGCCCTAGCCCTAGCCCGAGCCCTAACCCTCACCCTCACCCTAACCCTAACCCTAACCCTAACCCTAACCCTACCCCTACCCCTACCCCTACACCTAACCCTAGCCCTAGCACTAACCCTAACCCTAACCCTACCCCTAACCCTAACCCTAGCCCTAGCGCTAACCCTAACGCTAACCCTAACCCTAGCCCTAGCCCTAGCCCTAGCTTTAACCCTAGCCCTAGCCCTAACCCTAGCCCTAGCCCTAAACCTAACCCCAACCCCAACCCTAACCCTAACCCTAACCCTAACCCGAACCGAACCCGAACTCAAACCCTAACCCCAACCCCAACCACAACACCAACCGCAACCACAACCGTAACCCTAAGCCTAACACTAACCCTAACCCTAACCTCAACCACAACCCTAGCCCTAACTCTAACCCTAACCCTAACCCTAACCGTAACCCCAAACCTAACCCTAGCCCTAGCCCTAACATTAACCCTAACCCTAGCCATAGCCTTAATCCTCACCCTAACCCTAACCCAAACCCTAACCCAAACCCTAGCCCTAACCCTAGCCCAAAGCCTACCACTAAACCTAACCAAAACCCTAACCATAATCATAATCATAAACCTAACCCTAACCCTAGCCCTAATCCTAATGATAACCCTAGCCCTAACCCTAACCCTAAAACTAACCCTCACCCTAAACCTAGGCCTCACCCTAACCCCAACCCTAACCCTAACCCTCACCAAGCCCTAACCCTAGCCCTAAGCCTAGCCCTAACCGTAGCCCTAGCCCCAGCCCTAACCCTAACCCTAACCCTTGCCCTAGCCCTAGCCCTAGCCCTAACCCTAACCCAAGCCCTAACCCTAGCCCTAACCCTAGGCCTAACCGTAGCCCTAGCAGTAACCCTAGCCATAGCCCGAACACTAACCCTAACCCTAACCCAAACCCTAACCCTAACCCTAACTCTAACCTTAACCCCAACCCTAACCCTAACCCTAACCCTAACCCTAACCCTAACCCTAACCCTCGACCTAACCCTAGCCCTAACCCTAATCCTAACGCTTACCATAACCCTAACCCTAACAAAAAACCATATCCCTAAACCTAAATCTCACCCTAACCCTAGCCTTAGCCCTAACCCTCTCACTAACTGTAACCCTAACCCTAATCCTAGCCCAAACCCTAACCCTAGCCCTAACCCAACCCCTACCACTAACCCTAACCCTAACCCAAACCCTAACCAGAACCGTAACCCTAAACCTAAAACTAACCCGAGCCCTAAACCTGAACCTAACCCTAACCCTAACCATAACCCTAACCCTAGCGCTAATCCTAACTCTAACGCTAACCCTAAACCTAACCCTAGCCCTAGCCCTAACCCTAGGCCTAGCCGTAACCATACACCTACCCCTACCCCTGCCCCTAACCCAAACTGTAACCCTAAACTGAACCTGAACCTGAACCCTAACCCTAGCCCTAGCTCTAGCTCTAACCCTAGCCCTAACCGTTACCCTAGCCCTAGCCCTAGCCCTAACCCTAGCCCTAATCCTACCCCGAACCCTAACCCTAACCCTAGCCCTAACCCTAACACTAACCCTAGCCCTAACCCTAACCCTAACCCTAACCCTAACCCTAACCCTAACCCTAACCCTCACCCTAACCCTAGCCCTAGCCCTAACACTAACACTAACCCTATCCCTATCCCTATCCCTATCCCTATTCCTATCCCTATCCCAAGCCCTAGCCCTAGCTCTAACACTACAACTAACCCTAGCCCTACCCCTAAACCTGCCCCTAAGCCTAACCCTAACCCTACACCTAAACCTAACCCTAACCCTAACCCTAACCCTAACACTAACCCTAGCCCTAGCCCTAGCCCTAGCCCTAGCCCTAACCCTAACACAAACCCTAGCCCTAGCCCTCGCCCTAAACCTAACCCTAAACCTAACCCTAACCCTAACCCTAACCCTAGCCCTAGCCCTAGCCCTAACCCTACCCTAAACCTAACCTGAACTCTAGCCCTAACCCTTGCCCTAACTCTAACCCTAACCCTAACCCTAACCCTAACCCTAACCATAGCCGTAACCCTAACACTACCCTAATCCTACCCCTACCCGTACCCCTACCCCTCACCCTAACCCTAGCCCTGACCCTCACCCTAACCCCAACCCTAACCCTAACCCTAACTCTAACTCTAAGCATAGCCCTTACCCTAACCCTTGCCCTAGCCCTAGCCCTAGCCGTAACCCTCACCCTCACCCTAACCCTAACCCTAACCCTAACCCTAACCCTAACCATAGCCCTTGCCTAACCCTTGCCCTAGCTCTAGCCCTAGCCCTAGCCCTAGCCCTAACCCTAACCCAAGCCCTAACCCTAGCCCTAACCCTAGCCCTAACCTTAGTCCTAACTGTAGCCCTAGCAGTAACCCTAGCCCTAGCCCGAACACTGACCCTAACCCTAACACAAACCCTAACCCTAACCCTAACTCTAACCTTAACCCTAACCCTAACCCAAACCCTAACCCTAACCCTAACTCTAACCTTAACCCTAACCCTAACCCTAACCCACGACCTAACCCTAGCCCTAACCCTAATCCTAACGCTAACCATAACCCTAACCCTAACAAAAAACCATATCCCTAAACCTAAATCTCACCCTAACACTAGCCTTAGCCCTAACCCTCTCACTAACTGTAACCCTAACCCTAATCCTAGCCTAAACGCTATCCCTATCCCTAACCCTAACCCAACACCTACCACTAACCCTAACGCTAACCCAAACCCTAACCAGAACCAGAACCGTAACCCTAACCCTAACCTGAGCCCTAAACCTAACCCTAGCCCTAACCCTAACCCTAAGCCTAACCCTAGCGCTAACCCTAACCTTAACCCTAAACCTAACTATAGCCTTAACCCTAACCCTAGGCCTAGACCTAACCCTACCCCTACCCCTACCCCTAAACCAAACTGTAACCCTAAACTAAAACTGAACCCTAACCCTAACCCTAGCCCTAGCTCTAGTTCTAACCCTAGCCCTAACCCTGACCCTAGCCCTAGCCCTAACCCTAGACCTTACCCTAACTCAAAGCCTACCACTAACCCTAACACAAACCCTAACCATAACCGTAGCCCTAACCCTAATGCTAACCCTAGACCTAACACTAACCAGAACCCTCACCCTAACCCTAGCCCTCACCCTATACCTAACCCGAACCATAACCCTAACCCTAACCCTAACCTAAGCCCTAACCCTAGCCCTAACCCTAGCCCTATCCGTAGCCCTAGCCCTAGCCCTAAACCTAGCCCTAGCCCGAACCCTAACCCTAACCCTAACCCTAACCCTAACCCTAGCCCAAAGCGTCACCCTAAAGATAACCCTAACCCTAGACCTAACCCTAACCCTAACCCTAACCCTAAACCTCACCCTAGCCCTAACCCTAACCCAAACCCTAACCCAAACCCTAGCCCTAACCCTAACCCAAAGCCTACCACTAAACCTAACCAAAACCCTAACCATAATCATAAACCTAACCCTAACCCTAGCCCTAACCCTAATGATAACCCTAGCCCAACCCTAACCCTAAAACTAACCCTCACCCTAAACCTAGCCCTCACCCTAACCCTAACTCTACTCCGAACACTAAACCTCACCGAACCCTAACCCTAGCCATGACGCAAGCCCTAACCGTAGCCCTAGCCCTAGCCCTAAACCTAACCCTAACCCTCCCCCTAAACCTAAACCTAACTCTAATGCTAACGCTAACGCCAGCCCTAACCCTAATGCTAACCCTAGCCGTAACCCTCACCCTCACCCTAACCATAGCCCTCACACTGATCCTAAACCTAACCGTAACAATAGCCCTTGACCTAACCCTTGCCCTATCCCTATCCCTATCCCAATCCCTAGTCCTATCCCTATCCCTATCCCTATCCCTATCCCTATCCCTAGTCCTATCCCTAACCCTAACCCTAACCCTAACCCTAACCCTAACCCAAGCCCAAACCCTAGCCGTAGCCCTAACCCCACCCTAACCCTAACCCGAACTCTAGCCCTAACCCGAACCCTAGCCCTAACCCTAACACTAACCCTAGCCCTAGCCCTAGCCCTAGCCCTAGCCCTAGCCCGAGCCTTAACCCTAAACCTAACCCTAGCCCAGACCCTATCCCTAAACCTATCCCTACCCCTAAACCTAACCCTAGCACTAACCCTAACCCTAACCCTAGCCCTAGCGCTAACCCTAACGCTAACCCTAACCCTAGCCCTAGCCCTAGCTTTAACCCTAGCCCTAGCCCTAGCCCTAAACCTAACCCCAACCCCAACCCTAACCCTAACCCAAACCATAAACCTACCCCAAACCCTAACCCTAACCCGAACCGAACCCGAACTCAAACCCTAACCCCAACCCCAACCACAACACAACACCAACCGCAACCACAACCGTAAACCTAACCCTAACCCTAACCCTAACCCTGACCTCTACCCCAACCCTAGCCCTAACTCTAACCCTAACCCTAACCCTAACCCTAACCGTAACCCTAACCGTAACCCCAAACCTAACCCTAGCGCTAGCCCTAACATTAACCCTAACCCTAGCCCTAACCCTAGACCTTACCCTAACCCAAAGCCTACCACTAACCCTAATACAAACCCTAACCATAACCGTAGCCCTAGCCCTAATGCTCACCCTAGCCCTAACACTAACCAGAACCCTCACCCTAACCCTAGCCCTCACCCTATACCTAACCCTAACCCTAACCCTAACCCTTGCCCTAGCCCAAGCCCTAGCCATAGCCCTAACCCTAACACTAGCCCTAGCCTTAGACCTAACCCTTGTCCGAGCCCTAACCCTCACCATAGCCGTAACCCTAACCCTACCCTAATCCTACCCCTACCCCTCCCCTAACCCTAACCGTAGCCCTGACCCTAATGCTAACCCTGGCCCTAACACTAACCCTAACCCTCACCCTAACCCTAGTCCTGACCCTCACCCTAACCCCAACCGTAACCCTAACCCGAACTCTAACCCTAACCTTAGCCCTTGCCCTAACCCTTGCCCTAGCTCTAGCCCTAGCCCTAGCCCTAACCCTAACCCTAACCCAAGCCCTACCCCTAGACCTAACCCTAGCCCTAACCGTAGCCCTAGCAGTAACCCTAGCCCTAGCCCGAACACTAACCCTAACCCAAACCCTAACCCTAACCCTAACCCTAACTCTAACCTTAACCCTAACCCTAACCCTAACCCTAACCCTAGCCCTAACCCTAATCCTAACGCTAAACATAACCCTAACCCTAACAAAAAACCATATCCCTAAACCTAACTCTCACCCTAACACTAGCCTTAGCCCTAACCCTCTCACTAACTGTAACCCTAACCCTAATCCTAGCCTAAACTCTATCCCTAGCCCTAACCCTAACCCAACACCTACCACTTACCCTAACGCTAACCCAAACCCTAACCAGAACCAGAACCGTAACCCTAACCCTCACCCTAACCCTAGCCCTGACCCTCACCCTAACCCCAACCCTAACCCTAACCCTAACTCTAACTCTAAGCATAGCCCTTACCCTAACCCTTGCCCTAGCCCTAGCCCTAGCCGTAACCCTCACCCTAACCCTAACCCTAACCCTAACCCTAACCCTAAACCTAACCATAGCCCTTGCCTAACCCTTGCCCTAGCTCTAGCCCTAGCCCTAGCCCTAGCCCTAACCCTAACCCAAGCCCTAACCCTAGCCCTAACCCTAGCCCTAACCTTAGCCCTAACTGTAGCCCTAGCAGTAACCCTAGCCCTAGCCCGAACACTGACCCTAACCCTAACACAAACCCTAACCCTAACCCTAACTCTAACCTTAACCCTAACCCTAACCCAAACCCTAACCCTAACCCTAACTCTAACCTTAACCCTAACCCAAACCCTAGCCCTAACCCTAACCCAAAGCCTACCACTAAACCTAACCAAAACCCTAACCATAATCATAAACCTAACCCTAACCCTAATGATAACCCTAGCCCTAACCCTAACCCTAAAACTAACCCTCACCCTAAACCTAGCCCTCACCCTAACCCTAACTCTACTCCTAACCCTAAACCTCACCGAACCCTAACCCTAGACATGACGCAAGCCCTAACCGTAGCCCTAGCCCTAGCCCTAACCCTAACCCTAACCCTAACCCTAAACCTAAACCTAACTCTAATGCTAACGCTAACGCCAGCCCTAACCCTAATGCTAACCCTAGCCGTAACCCTCACCCTCACCCTCATCCTAACCATAGCCCTCACACTGACCCTAACCCTAACCGTAACAATAGCCCTTGACCTAACCCTTGCCCTATCCCTATCCCTATCCCTATCCCTATCCCTAGTCCTATCCCTAGCCCTAACCCTAACCCTAACCCTAACCCAAGCCCAAACCCTAGCCGTATCCCTAACCCCACCCTAACCCTAACTCTAGCCCTAACCCGAACCCTAGCCCTAAACCTAACACTAACCCTAGCTCTCACTAACTGTAACCTAACCCTAATCCTAGCCTAAACTCTATCCCTAGCCCTAACCCTAACCCAACACCTACCACTAACCGTAACGCTAACCCAAACCCTAACCAGAACCAGAACCGTAACCCTAAACCTAACCCGAGCCCTAAACCTAACCCTAGCCCTAACCCTAGCCCTAACCCTAACCCTAAGCCTAACCCTAGCGCTAACCCTAACCCTAAACCTAACTATAGCCTTAACCCTAACCCTAGGCCTAGACCTACCCCTACCCCTACCCCTACCCCTAAACCAAACTGTAACCCTAAACTGAAACTGAACCCTAACCCTAACCCTAGCCCTAGCTCTAGTTCTAAACCTAGCCCTAAACCTTACCCTAGCCCTAGCCCTAACCCTAGACCTTACCCTAACCCAAAGCCTACCACTAACCCTAATACAAACCCTCACCCTAACCCTAGCCCTCACCCTATACCTAACCCTAACCCTAACCCTAACCCTTGCCCTAGCCCAAGCCCTAGCCATAGCCCTAACCCTAACACTAGCCCTAGCCTTAGCCCTAACCCTTGTCCGAGCCCTAACCCTAACCATAGCCGTAACCCTAACCCTACCCTAATCCTACCCCTACCCCTTCCCATAACCCTAACCGTAGCCCTGACCCTAATGCTAACCCTGGCCCTAACACTAACCCTAACCCTCACCCTAACCCTAGTCCTGACCCTCACCCTAACCCCAACCGTAACCCTAACCCGATCTCTAACCCTAACCATAGCCCTTGCCCTAACCCTTGCCCTAGCCCTAGCCCGAGCCCTAACCCTCACCCTCACCCTAACCCTAACCCTAACCCTAACCCTAACCCTAACCATAGCCGTAACCCTAACACTACCCTAATCCTACCCCTACCCGTACCCCTACCCCTAACCCTAACCGTAGCCCTGACCCTAATGCTAACCCTGGCCCTAACACTAACCCTAACCCTCACCCTAACCCTAGCCCTGACCCTCACCCTAACCCCAACCCTAACCCTAACCCTAACTCTAACTCTAAGCATAGCCCTTACCCTAACCCTTGCCCTAGCCCTAGCCCTAGCCGTAACCCTCACCCTCACCCTAACCCTAACCCTAACCCTAACCCTAACCCTAACCATAGCCCTTGCCTAACCCTTGCCCTAGCTCTAGCCCTAGCCCTAGCCCTAGCCCTAACCCTAACCCAAGCCCTAACCCTAGCCCTAACCCTAGCCCTAACCTTAGCCCTAACTGTAGCCCTAGCAGTAACCCTAGCCCTAGCCCGAACACTGACCCTAACCCTAACACAAACCCTAACCCTAACCCTAACTCTAACCTTAACCCTAACCCTAACCCAAACCCTAACCCTAACCCTAACTCTAACCTTAACCCTAACCCTAACCCTAACCCACGACCTAACCCTAGCCCTAACCCTAATCCTAACGCTAACCATAACCCTAACCCTAACAAAAAACCATATCCCTAAACCTAAATCTCACCCTAACACTAGCCTTAGCCCTAACCCTCTCACTAACTGTAACCCTAACCCTAATCCTAGCCTAAACGCTATCCCTATCCCTAACCCTAACCCAACACCTACCACTAACCCTAACGCTAACCCAAACCCTAACCAGAACCAGAACCGTAACCCTAACCCTAACCTGAGCCCTAAACCTAACCCTAGCCCTAACCCTAACCCTAAGCCTAACCCTAGCGCTAACCCTAACCTTAACCCTAAACCTAACTATAGCCTTAACCCTAACCCTAGGCCTAGACCTAACCCTACCCCTACCCCTACCCCTAAACCAAACTGTAACCCTAAACTAAAACTGAACCCTAACCCTAACCCTAGCCCTAGCTCTAGTTCTAACCCTAGCCCTAACCCTGACCCTAGCCCTAGCCCTAACCCTAGACCTTACCCTAACTCAAAGCCTACCACTAACCCTAACACAAACCCTAACCATAACCGTAGCCCTAACCCTAATGCTAACCCTAGACCTAACACTAACCAGAACCCTCACCCTAACCCTAGCCCTCACCCTATACCTAACCCGAACCATAACCCTAACCCTAACCCTAACCTAAGCCCTAACCCTAGCCCTAACCCTAGCCCTATCCGTAGCCCTAGCCCTAGCCCTAAACCTAGCCCTAGCCCGAACCCTAACCCTAACCCTAACCCTAACCCTAACCCTAGCCCAAAGCGTCACCCTAAAGATAACCCTAACCCTAGACCTAACCCTAACCCTAACCCTAACCCTAAACCTCACCCTAGCCCTAACCCTAACCCAAACCCTAACCCAAACCCTAGCCCTAACCCTAACCCAAAGCCTACCACTAAACCTAACCAAAACCCTAACCATAATCATAAACCTAACCCTAACCCTAGCCCTAACCCTAATGATAACCCTAGCCCAACCCTAACCCTAAAACTAACCCTCACCCTAAACCTAGCCCTCACCCTAACCCTAACTCTACTCCGAACACTAAACCTCACCGAACCCTAACCCTAGCCATGACGCAAGCCCTAACCGTAGCCCTAGCCCTAGCCCTAAACCTAACCCTAACCCTCCCCCTAAACCTAAACCTAACTCTAATGCTAACGCTAACGCCAGCCCTAACCCTAATGCTAACCCTAGCCGTAACCCTCACCCTCACCCTAACCATAGCCCTCACACTGATCCTAAACCTAACCGTAACAATAGCCCTTGACCTAACCCTTGCCCTATCCCTATCCCTATCCCAATCCCTAGTCCTATCCCTATCCCTATCCCTATCCCTATCCCTATCCCTAGTCCTATCCCTAACCCTAACCCTAACCCTAACCCTAACCCAAGCCCAAACCCTAGCCGTAGCCCTAACCCCACCCTAACCCTAACCCGAACTCTAGCCCTAACCCGAACCCTAGCCCTAACCCTAACACTAACCCTAGCCCTAGCCCTAGCCCTAGCCCTAGCCCTAGCCCGAGCCTTAACCCTAAACCTAACCCTAGCCCAGACCCTATCCCTAAACCTATCCCTACCCCTAAACCTAACCCTAGCACTAACCCTAACCCTAACCCTAGCCCTAGCGCTAACCCTAACGCTAACCCTAACCCTAGCCCTAGCCCTAGCTTTAACCCTAGCCCTAGCCCTAGCCCTAAACCTAACCCCAACCCCAACCCTAACCCTAACCCAAACCATAAACCTACCCCAAACCCTAACCCTAACCCGAACCGAACCCGAACTCAAACCCTAACCCCAACCCCAACCACAACACAACACCAACCGCAACCACAACCGTAAACCTAACCCTAACCCTAACCCTAACCCTGACCTCTACCCCAACCCTAGCCCTAACTCTAACCCTAACCCTAACCCTAACCCTAACCGTAACCCTAACCGTAACCCCAAACCTAACCCTAGCGCTAGCCCTAACATTAACCCTAACCCTAGCCCTAACCCTAGACCTTACCCTAACCCAAAGCCTACCACTAACCCTAATACAAACCCTAACCATAACCGTAGCCCTAGCCCTAATGCTCACCCTAGCCCTAACACTAACCAGAACCCTCACCCTAACCCTAGCCCTCACCCTATACCTAACCCTAACCCTAACCCTAACCCTTGCCCTAGCCCAAGCCCTAGCCATAGCCCTAACCCTAACACTAGCCCTAGCCTTCGACCTAACCCTTGTCCGAGCCCTAACCCTAACCATAGCCGTAACCCTAACCCTACCCTAATCCTACCCCTACCCCTCCCCTAACCCTAACCGTAGCCCTGACCCTAATGCTAACCCTGGCCCTAACACTAACCCTAACCCTCACCCTAACCCTAGTCCTGACCCTCACCCTAACCCCAACCGTAACCCTAACCCGAACTCTAACCCTAACCTTAGCCCTTGCCCTAACCCTTGCCCTAGCTCTAGCCCTAGCCCTAGCCCTAACCCTAACCCTAACCCAAGCCCTACCCCTAGACCTAACCCTAGCCCTAACCGTAGCCCTAGCAGTAACCCTAGCCCTAGCCCGAACACTAACCCTAACCCAAACCCTAACCCTAACCCTAACCCTAACTCTAACCTTAACCCTAACCCTAACCCTAACCCTAACCCTAACCCTAGCCCTAACCCTAATCCTAACGCTAAACATAACCCTAACCCTAACAAAAAACCATATCCCTAAACCTAACTCTCACCCTAACACTAGCCTTAGCCCTAACCCTCTCACTAACTGTAACCCTAACCCTAATCCTAGCCTAAACTCTATACCTAGCACTAACCCTAACCCAACACCTACCACTTACCCTAACGCTAACCCAAACCCTAACCAGAACCAGAACCGTAACCCTAACCCTCACCCTAACCCTAGCCCTGACCCTCACCCTAACCCCAACCCTAACCCAAACCCTAACTCTAACTCTAAGCATAGCCCTTACCCTAACCCTTGCCCTAGCCCTAGCCCTAGCCGTAACCCTCACCCTAACCCTAACCCTAACCCTAACCCTAAACCTAACCATAGCCCTTGCCTAACCCTTGCCCTAGCTCTAGCCCTAGCCCTAGCCCTAGCCCTAACCCTAACCCAAGCCCTAACCCTAGCCCTAACCCTAGCCCTAACCTTAGCCCTAACTGTAGCCCTAGCAGTAACCCTAGCCCTAGCCCGAACACTGACCCTAACCCTAACACAAACCCTAACCCTAACCCTAACTCTAACCTTAACCCTAACCCTAACCCAAACCCTAACCCTAACCCTAACTCTAACCTTAACCCTAACCCAAACCCTAGCCCTAACCCTAACCCAAAGCCTACCACTAAACCTAACCAAAACCCTAACCATAATCATAAACCTAACCCTAACCCTAATGATAACCCTAGCCCTAACCCTAACCCTAAAACTAACCCTCACCCTAAACCTAGCCCTCACCCTAACCCTAACTCTACTCCTAACCCTAAACCTCACCGAACCCTAACCCTAGACATGACACAAGCCCTAACCGTAGCCCTAGCCCTAGCCCTAACCCTAACCCTAACCCTAACCCTAAACCTAAACCTAACTCTAATGCTAACGCTAACGCCAGCCCTAACCCTAATGCTAACCCTAGCCGTAACCCTCACCCTCACCCTCATCCTAACCATAGCCCTCACACTGACCCTAACCCTAACCGTAACAATAGCCCTTGACCTAACCCTTGCCCTATCCCTATCCCTATCCCTATCCCTATCCCTATCCCTAGTCCTATCCCTAGCCCTAACCCTAACCCTAACCCTAACCCAAGCCCAAACCCTAGCCGTATCCCTAACCCCACCCTAACCCTAACTCTAGCCCTAACCCGAACCCTAGCCCTAAACCTAACACTAACCCTAGCTCTCACTAACTGTAACCTAACCCTAATCCTAGCCTAAACTCTATCCCTAGCCCTAACCCTAACCCAACACCTACCACTAACCGTAACGCTAACCCAAACCCTAACCAGAACCAGAACCGTAACCCTAAACCTAACCCGAGCCCTAAACCTAACCCTAGCCCTAACCCTAGCCCTAACCCTAACCCTAAGCCTAACCCTAGCGCTAACCCTAACCCTAAACCTAACTATAGCCTTAACCCTAACCCTAGGCCTAGACCTACCCCTACCCCTACCCCTACCCCTAAACCAAACTGTAACCCTAAACTGAAACTGAACCCTAACCCTAACCCTAGCCCTAGCTCTAGTTCTAAACCTAGCCCTAAACCTTACCCTAGCCCTAGCCCTAACCCTAGACCTTACCCTAACCCAAAGCCTACCACTAACCCTAATACAAACCCTCACCCTAACCCTAGCCCTCACCCTATACCTAACCCTAACCCTAACCCTAACCCTTGCCCTAGCCCAAGCCCTAGCCATAGCCCTAACCCTAACACTAGCCCTAGCCTTAGCCCTAACCCTTGTCCGAGCCCTAACCCTAACGATAGCCGTAACCCTAACCCTACCCTAATCCTACCCCTACCCCTTCCCATAACCCTAACCGTAGCCCTGACCCTAATGCTAACCCTGGCCCTAACACTAACCCTAACCCTCACCCTAACCCTAGTCCTGACCCTCACCCTAACCCCAACCGTAACCCTAACCCGATCTCTAACCCTAACCATAGCCCTTGCCCTAACCCTTGCCCTAGCCCTAGCCCTAGCCCGAGCCCTAACCCTCACCCTCACCCTAACCCTAACCCTAACCCTAACCCTAACCCTAACCCTAACCCTAACCATAGCCGTAACCCTAACACTACCCTAATCCTACCCCTACCCGTACCCCTACCCCTAACCCTAACCGTAGCCCTGACCCTAATGCTAACCCTGGCCCTAACACTAACCCTAACCCTCATCCTAACCCTAGCCCTGACCCTCACCCTAACCCCAACCCTAACCCTAACCCTAACTCTAACTCTAAGCATAGCCCTTACCCTAACCCTTGCCCTAGCCCTAGCCCTAGCCGTAACCCTCACCCTCACCCTCACCCTAACCCTAACCCTAACCCTAACCCTAACCATAGCCCTTGCCTAACCCTTGCCCTAGCTCTAGCCCTAGCCCTAGCCCTAGCCCTAACCCTAACCCAAGCCCTAACCCTAGCCCTAACCCTAGCCCTAACCTTAGCCCTAACTGTAGCCCTAGCAGTAACCCTAGCCCTAGCCCGAACACTGACCCTAACCCTAACACAAACCCTAACCCTAACCCTAACTCTAACCTTAACCCTAACCCTAACCCAAACCCTAACCCTAACCCTAACTCTAACCTTAACCCTAACCCTAACCCTAACCCACGACCTAACCCTAGCCCTAACCCTAATCCTAACGCTAACCATAACCCTAACCCTAACAAAAAACCATATCCCTAAACCTAAATCTCACCCTAACACTAGCCTTAGCCCTAACCCTCTCACTAACTGTAACCCTAACTCTAATCCTAGCCTAAACGCTATCCCTATCCCTAACCCTAACCCAACACCTACCACTAACCGTAACGCTAACCCAAACCCTAACCAGAACCAGAACCGTAACCCTAACCCTAACCTGAGCCCTAAACCTAACCCTAGCCCTAACCCTAACCCTAAGCCTAACCCTAGCGCTAACCCTAACCTTAACCCTAAACCTAACTATAGCCTTAACCCTAACCCTAGGCCTAGACCTAACCCTACCCCTACCCCTACCCCTAAACCAAACTGTAACCCTAAACTAAAACTGAACCCTAACCCTAACCCTAGCCCTAGCTCTAGTTCTAACCCTAGCCCTAACCCTGACCCTAGCCCTAGCCCTAACCCTAGACCTTACCCTAACTCAAAGCCTACCACTAACCCTAACACAAACCCTAACCATAACCGTAGCCCTAACCCTAATGCTAACCCTAGACCTAACACTAACCAGAACCCTCACCCTCACCCTAGCCCTCACCCTATACCTAACCCGAACCATAACCCTAACCCTAACCCTAACCTAAGCCCTAACCCTAGCCCTAACCCTAGCCCTATCCGTAGCCCTAGCCCTAGCCCTAACCCTAGCCCTAGCCCGAACCCTAACCCTAACCCTAACCCTAACCCTAGCCCAAAGCGTCACCCTAAAGATAACCCTAACCCTAGACCTAACCCTAACCCTAACCCTAACCCTAAACCTCACCCTAGCCCTAACCCTAACCCAAACCCTAACCCAAACCCTAGCCCTAACCCTAACCCAAAGCCTACCACTAAACCTAACCAAAACCCTAACCATAATCATAAACCTAACCCTAACCCTAGCCCTAACCCTAATGATAACCCTAGCCCAACCCTAACCCTAAAACTAACCCTCACCCTAAACCTAGCCCTCACCCTAACCCTAACTCTACTCCGAACACTAAACCTCACCGAACCCTAACCCTAGCCATGACGCAAGCCCTAACCGTAGCCCTAGCCCTAGCCCTAAACCTAACCCTAACCCTCCCCCTAAACCTAAACCTAACTCTAATGCTAACGCTAACGCCAGCCCTAACCCTAATGCTAACCCTAGCCGTAACCCTCACCCTCACCCTAACCATAGCCCTCACACTGATCCTAAACCTAACCGTAACAATAGCCCTTGACCTAACCCTTGCCCTATCCCTATCCCAATCCCTAGTCCTATCCCTATCCCTATCCCTATCCCTATCCCTATCCCTAGTCCTATCCCTAACCCTAACCCTAACCCTAACCCAAGCCCAAACCCTAGCCGTAGCCCTAACCCCACCCTAACCCTAACCCGAACTCTAGCCCTAACCCGAACCCTAGCCCTAACCCTAACACTAACCCTAGCCCTAGCCCTAGCCCTAGCCCTAGCCCGAGCCTTAACCCTAAACCTAACCCTAGCCCAGACCCTATCCCTAAACCTATCCCTACCCCTAAACCTAACCCTAGCACTAACCCTAACCCTAACCCTAGCCCTAGCGCTAACCCTAACGCTAACCCTAACCCTAGCCCTAGCCCTAGCTTTAACCCTAGCCCTAGCCCTAGCCCTAAACCTAACCCCAACCCCAACCCTAACCCTAACCCAAACCATAAACCTACCCCAAACCCTAACCCTAACCCGAACCGAACCCGAACTCAAACCCTAACCCCAACCCCAACCACAACACAACACCAACCACAACCACAACCGTAAACCTAACCCTAACCCTAACCCTAACCCTGACCTCTACCCCAACCCTAGCCCTAACTCTAACCCTAACCCTAACCCTAACCCTAACCGTAACCCTAACCGTAACCCCAAACCTAACCCTAGCGCTAGCCCTAACATTAACCCTAACCCTAGCCCTAACCCTAGACCTTACCCTAACCCAAAGCCTACCACTAACCCTAATACAAACCCTAACCATAACCGTAGCCCTAGCCCTAATGCTCACCCTAGCCCTAACACTAACCAGAACCCTCACCCTAACCCTAGCCCTCACCCTATACCTAACCCTAACCCTAACCCTAACCCTTGCCCTAGCCCAAGCCCTAGCCATAGCCCTAACCCTAACACTAGCCCTAGCCTTCGACCTAACCCTTGTCCGAGCCCTAACCCTAACCATAGCCGTAACCCTAACCCTACCCTAATCCTACCCCTACCCCTCCCCTAACCCTAACCGTAGCCCTGACCCTAATGCTAACCCTGGCCCTAACACTAACCCTAACCCTCACCCTAACCCTAGTCCTGACCCTCACCCTAACCCCAACCGTAACCCTAACCCGAACTCTAACCCTAACCTTAGCCCTTGCCCTAACCCTTGCCCTAGCTCTAGCCCTAGCACTAGCCCTAGCCCTAACCCTAACCCTAACCCAAGCCCTACCCCTAGACCTAACCCTAGCCCTAACCGTAGCCCTAGCAGTAACCCTAGCCCTAGCCCGAACACTAACCCTAACCCAAACCCTAACCCTAACCCTAACCCTAACTCTAACCTTAACCCTAACCCTAACCCTAACCCTAACCCTAACCCTAGCCCTAACCCTAATCCTAACGCTAAACATAACCCTAACCCTAACAAAAAACCATATCCCTAAACCTAACTCTCACCCTAACACTAGCCTTAGCCCTAACCCTCTCACTAACTGTAACCCTAACCCTAATCCTAGCCTAAACTCTATCCCTAGCCCTAACCCTAACCCAACACCTACCACTTACCCTAACGCTAACCCAAACCCTAACCAGAACCAGAACCGTAACCCTAACCCTCACCCTAACCCTAGCCCTGACCCTCACCCTAACCCCAACCCTAACCCTAACCCTAACTCTAACTCTAAGCATAGCCCTTACCCTAACCCTTGCCCTAGCCCTAGCCCTAGCCGTAACCCTCACCCTAACCCTAACCCTAACCCTAACCCTAACCCTAACCCTAAACCTAACCATAGCCCTTGCCTAACCCTTGCCCTAGCTCTAGCCCTAGCCCTAGCCCTAGCCCTAACCCTAACCCAAGCCCTAACCCTAGCCCTAACCCTAGCCCTAACCTTAGCCCTAACTGTAGCCCTAGCAGTAACCCTAGCCCTAGCCCGAACACTGACCCTAACCCTAACACAAACCCTAACCCTAACCCTAACTCTAACCTTAACCCTAACCCTAACCCAAACCCTAACCCTAACCCTAACTCTAACCTTAACCCTAACCCAAACCCTAGCCCTAACCCTAACCCAAAGCCTACCACTAAACCTAACCAAAACCCTAACCATAATCATAAACCTAACCCTAACCCTAATGATAACCCTAGCCCTAACCCTAACCCTAAAACTAACCCTCACCCTAAACCTAGCCCTCACCCTAACCCTAACTCTACTCCTAACCCTAAACCTCACCGAACCCTAACCCTAGACATGACGCAAGCCCTAACCGTAGCCCTAGCCCTAGCCCTAACCCTAACCCTAACCCTAACCCTAAACCTAAACCTAACTCTAATGCTAACGCTAACGCCAGCCCTAACCCTAATGCTAACCCTAGCCGTAACCCTCACCCTCACCCTCATCCTAACCATAGCCCTCACACTGACCCTAACCCTAACCGTAACAATAGCCCTTGACCTAACCCTTGCCCTATCCCTATCCCTATCCCTATCCCTATCCCTAGTCCTATCCCTAGCCCTAACCCTAACCCTAACCCTAACCCTAACCCTAACCCAAGCCCAAACCCTAGCCGTATCCCTAACCCCACCCTAACCCTAACTCTAGCCCTAACCCGAACCCTAGCCCTAAACCTAACACTAACCCTAGCTCTCACTAACTGTAACCTAACCCTAATCCTAGCCTAAACTCTATCCCTAGCCCTAACCCTAACCCAACACCTACCACTAACCGTAACGCTAACCCAAACCCTAACCAGAACCAGAACCGTAACCCTAAACCTAACCCGAGCCCTAAACCTAACCCTAGCCCTAACCCTAGCCCTAACCCTAACCCTAAGCCTAACCCTAGCGCTAACCCTAACCCTAACCCTAAACCTAACTATAGCCTTAACCCTAACCCTAGGCCTAGACCTACCCCTACCCCTACCCCTACCCCTAAACCAAACTGTAACCCTAAACTGAAACTGAACCCTAACCCTAACCCTAGCCCTAGCTCTAGTTCTAAACCTAGCCCTAAACCTTACCCTAGCCCTAGCCCTAACCCTAGACCTTACCCTATCCCAAAGCCTACCACTAACCCTAATACAAACCCTCACCCTAACCCTAGCCCTCACCCTATACCTAACCCTAACCCTAACCCTAACCCTTGCCCTAGCCCAAGCCCTAGCCATAGCCCTAACCCTAACACTAGCCCTAGCCTTAGCCCTAACCCTTGTCCGAGCCCTAACCCTAACCATAGCCGTAACCCTAACCCTACCCTAATCCTACCCCTACCCCTTCCCATAACCCTAACCGTAGCCCTGACCCTAATGCTAACCCTGGCCCTAACACTAACCCTAACCCTCACCCTAACCCTAGTCCTGACCCTCACCCTAACCCCAACCGTTACCCTAACCCGATCTCTAACCCTAACCATAGCCCTTGCCCTAACCCTTGCCCTAGCCCTAGCCCTAGCCCGAGCCCTAACCCTCACCCTCACCCTAACCCTAACCCTAACCCTAACCCTAACCCTAACCATAGCCCTTCCCTAACCCTTGCCCTAGCCCTAGCCCTAGCCCTAACCCTAACCCTAACCCAAGCCCTACCCCTAGCCCTAACCCTAGCCCTTACCGTAGCCCTAGCAGTAACCCTAGCCCTAGCCTGAACACTAACCCTAACCCAAACCCTAACCCTAACCCTAACCCTAACTCTAACCTTAACCCTAACCCTAACCCTAACCCTAACCCTAACCCTAACCCTCGACCTAACCCTAGCCCTAACCCTTACCCTAGCCCTAGCCCTAACCCTAGACCTTATCCTAGCCCTATCCGTAGCCCTAGCCCTAGCCCTAACCCTAGCCCTAGCCCGAACCCTAACCCTAACCCTAACCCTAACCCTAACCCTAGCCCAAAGCGTCACCCTAACGATAACCCTAACCCTAGACCTAACCCTAACCCTAACCCTAACCCTAAACCTCACCCTAGCCCTAACCCTAACCCAAACCCTAACCCAAACCCTAGCCCTAACCCTAACCCAAAGCCTACCACTAAACCTAACCAAAACCCTAACCATAATCATAAACCTAACCCTAACCCTAGCCCTAACCCTAATGATAACCCTAGCCCAACCCTAACCCTAAAACTAACCCTCTCCCTAAAGCTAGCCCTCACCCTAACCCTAACTCTACTCCGAACACTAAACCTCACCGAACCCTAACCCTAGCCATGACGCAAGCCCTAACCGTAGCCCTAGCCCTAGCCCTAAACCTAACCCTAACCCTCCCCCTAAACCTAAACCTAACTCTAATGCTAACGCTAACGCCAGCCCTAACCCTAATGCTAACCCTAGCCGTAACCCTCACCCTCACCCTAACCATAGCCCTCACACTGACCCTAAACCTAACCGTAACAATAGCCCTTGACCTAACCCTTGCCCTATCCCTATCCCAATCCCTAGTCCTATCCCTATCCCTATACCTATCCCTATCCCTATCCCTAGTCCTATCCCTAACCCTAACCCTAACCCTAACCCTAACCCTAACCCAAGCCCAAACCCTAGCCGTAGCCCTAACCCCACCCTAACCCTAACCCGAACTCTAGCCCTAACCCGAACCCTAGCCCTAACCCTAACACTAACCCTAGCCCTAGCCCTAGCCCTAGCCCGAGCCTTAACCCTAAACCTAACCCTAGCCCAGACCCTATCCCTAAACCTATCCCTACCCCTAAACCTAACCCTAGCACTAAACCTAACCCTAACCCTAGCCCTAGCACTAACCCTAACGCTAACCCTAACCCTAGCCCTAGCCCTAGCTTTAACCCTAGCCCTAGCCCTAGCCCTAAACCTAACCCCAACCCCAACCCTAACCCTAACCCAAACCATAAACCTACCCCAAACCCTAACCCTAACCCGAACCGAACCCGAACTCAAACCCTAACCCCAACCCCAACCACAACACAACACCAACCGCAACCACAACCGTAAACCTAACCCTAACCCTAACCCTAACCTCTACCCCAACCCTAGCCCTAACTCTAACCCTAACCCTAACCCTAACCCTAACCGTAACCCTAACCGTAACCCCAAACCTAACCCTAGCCCTAGCCCTAACATTAACCCTAACCCTAGCCCTAACCCTAGACCTTACCCTAACCCAAAGCCTACCACTAACCCTAATACAAACCCTAACCATAACCGTAGCCCTAACCCTAATGCTCACCCTAGCCCTAACACTAACCAGAACCCTCACCCTAACCCTAGCCCTCACCCTATACCTAACCCTAACCCTAACCCTAACCCTTGCCCTAGCCCAAGCCCTAGCCATAGCCCTAACCCTAACACTAGCCCTAGCCTTAGACCTAACCCTTGTCCGAGCCCTAACCCTAACCATAGCCGTAACCCTAACCCTACCCTAATCCTACCCCTACCCCTCCCCTAACCCTAACCGTAGCCCTGACCCTAATGCTAACCCTGGCCCTAACACTAACCCTAACCCTCACCCTAACCCTAGTCCTGACCCTCACCCTAACCCCAACCGTAACCCTAACCCGAACTCTAACCCTAACCATAGCCCTTGCCCTAACCCTTGCCCTAGCCCTAGCCCTAGCCCTAGCCCTAGCCCTAGCCCTAACCCTCACCCTCACCCTAACCCTAACCCTAACCATAGCCCTTGCCCTAACCCTTGCCCTAGCCCTAGCCCTAGCCCTAGCCCTAACCCTAACCCTAACCCAAGCCCTACCCCTAGCCCTAACCCTAGCCCTTACCGTAGCCCTAGCAGTAACCCTAGCCCTAGCCTGAACACTAACCCTAACCCAAACCCTAACCCTAACCCTAACCCTAACTCTAACCTTAACCCTAACCCTAACCCTAACCCTAACCCTAACCCTAACCCTCGACCTAACCCTAGCCCTAACCCTTACCCTAGCCCTAGCCCTAACCCTAGACCTTATCCTAGCCCTATCCGTAGCCCTAGCCCTAGCCCTAACCCTAGCCCTAGCCCGAACCCTAACCCTAACCCTAACCCTAACCCTAACCCTAGCCCAAAGCGTCACCCTAACGATAGCCCTAACCCTAGACCTAACCCTAACCCTAACCCTAACCCTAAACCTCACCCTAGCCCTAACCCTAACCCAAACCCTAACCCAAACCCTAGCCCGAACCCTAACCCAAAGCCTACCACTAAACCTAACCAAAACCCTAACCATAATCATAAACCTAACCCTAACCCTAGCCCTAACCCTAATGATAACCCTAGCCCAACCCTAACCCTAAAACTAACCCTCTCCCTAAAGCTAGCCCTCACCCTAACCCTAACTCTACTCCGAACACTAAACCTCACCGAACCCTAACCCTAGCCATGACGCAAGCCCTAACCGTAGCCCTAGCCCTAGCCCTAAACCTAACCCTAACCCTCCCCCTAAACCTAAACCTAACTCTAATGCTAACGCTAACGCCAGCCCTAACCCTAATGCTAACCCTAGCCGTAACCCTCACCCTCACCCTAACCATAGCCCTCACACTGACCCTAAACCTAACCGTAACAATAGCCCTTGACCTAACCCTTGCCCTATCCCTATCCCAATCCCTAGTCCTATCCCTATCCCTATACCTATCCCTATCCCTATCCCTAGTCCTATCCCTAACCCTAACCCTAACCCTAACCCTAACCCTAACCCAAGCCCAAACCCTAGCCGTAGCCCTAACCCCACCCTAACCCGAACTCTAGCCCTAACCCGAACCCTAGCCCTAACCCTAACACTAACCCTAGCCCTAGCCCTAGCCCTAGCCCGAGCCTTAACCCTAAACCTAACCCTAGCCCAGACCCTATCCCTAAACCTATCCCTACCCCTAAACCTAACCCTAGCACTAAACCTAACCCTAACCCTAGCCCTAGCACTAACCCTAACGCTAACCCTAACCCTAGCCCTAGCCCTAGCTTTAACCCTAGCCCTAGCCCTAGCCCTAAACCTAACCCCAACCCCAACCCTAACCCTAACCCAAACCATAAACCTACCCCAAACCCTAACCCTAACCCGAACCGAACCCGAACTCAAACCCTAACCCCAACCCCAACCACAACACAACACCAACCGCAACCACAACCGTAAACCTAACCCTAACCCTAACCCTAACCTCTACCCCAACCCTAGCCCTAACTCTAACCCTAACCCTAACCCTAACCCTAACCGTAACCCTAACCGTAACCCCAAACCTAACCCTAGCCCTAGCCCTAACATTAACCCTAACCCTAGCCCTAACCCTAGACCTTACCCTAACCCAAAGCCTACCACTAACCCTAATACAAACCCTAACCATAACCGTAGCCCTAACCCTAATGCTCACCCTAGCCCTAACACTAACCAGAACCCTCACCCTAACCCTAGCCCTCACCCTATACCTAACCCTAACCCTAACCCTAACCCTTGCCCTAGCCCAAGCCCTAGCCATAGCCCTAACCCTAACACTAGCCCTAGCCTTAGACCTAACCCTTGTCCGAGCCCTAACCCTAACCATAGCCGTAACCCTAACCCTACCCTAATCCTACCCCTACCCCTCCCCTAACCCTAACCGTAGCCCTGACCCTAATGCTAACCCTGGCCCTAACACTAACCCTAACCCTCACCCTAACCCTAGTCCTGACCCTCACCCTAACCCCAACCGTAACCCTAACCCGAACTCTAACCCTAACCATAGCCCTTGCCCTAACCCTTGCCCTAGCCCTAGCCCTAGCCCTAGCCCTAGCCCTAGCCCTAACCCTCACCCTCACCCTAACCCTAACCCTAACCATAGCCCTTGCCCTAACCCTTGCCCTAGCCCTAGCCCTAGCCCTAGCCCTAACCCTAACCCTAACCCAAGCCCTACCCCTAGACCTAACCCTAGCCCTAACCGTAGCCCTAGCAGTAACCCTAGCCCTAGCCCGAACACTAACCCTAACCCAAACCCTAACCCTAACCCTAACCCTAACTCTAACCCTAACCCTAACCCTAACCCTAACCCTAGCCCTAACCCTAATCCTAACGCTAAACATAACCCTAACCCTAACAAAAAACCATATCCCTAAACCTAACTCTCACCCTAACACTAGCCTTAGCCCTAACCCTCTCACTAACTGTAACCCTAACCCTAATCCTAGCCTAAACTCTATCCCTAGCCCTAACCCTAACCCAACACCTACCACTTACCCTAACGCTAACCCAAACCCTAACCAGAACCAGAACCGTAACCCTAACCCTCACCCTAACCCTAGCCCTGACCCTCACCCTAACCCCAACCCTAACCCTAACCCTAACTCTAACTCTAAGCATAGCCCTTACCCTAACCCTTGCCCTAGCCCTAGCCCTAGCCGTAACCCTCACCCTAACCCTAACCCTAACCCTAACCCTAACCATAGCCCTTGCCTAACCCTTGCCCTAGCTCTAGCCCTAGCCCTAGCCCTAGCCCTAACCCTAACCCAAGCCCTAACCCTGGCCCTAACCCTAGCCCTAACCTTAGCCCTAACTGTAGCCCTAGCAGTAACCCTAGCCCTAGCCCGAACACTGACCCTAACCCTAACACAAACCCTAACCCTAACCCTAACTCTAACCTTAACCCTAACCCTAACCCAAACCCTAACCCTAACCCTAACTCTAACCTTAACCCTAACCCTAACCCTAACCCAAACCCTAGCCCTAACCCTAACCCAAAGCCTACCACTAAACCTAACCAAAACCCTAACCATAATCATAAACCTAACCCTAACCCTAGCCCTAACCCTAATGATAACCCTAGCCCTAACCCTAACCCTAAAACTAACCCTCACCCTAAACCTAGCCCTCACCCTAACCCTAACTCTACTCCTAACCCTAAACCTCACCGAACCCTAACCCTAGACATGACGCAAGCCCTAACCGTAGCCCTAGCCCTAGCCCTAACCCTAACCCTAACCCTAAACCTAAACCTAAACCTAACTCTAATGCTAACGCTAACGCCAGCCCTAACCCTAATGCTAACCCTAGCCGTAACCCTCACCCTCACCCTCACCCTAACCATAGCCCTCACACTGACCCTAACCCTAACCGTAACAATAGCCCTTGACCTAACCCTTGCCCTATCCCTATCCCTATCCCTATCCCTATCCCTAGTCCTATCCCTAGCCCTAACCCTAACCCTAACCCAAGCCCAAACCCTAGCCGTATCCCTAACCCCACCCTAACCCTAACTCTAGCCCTAACCCGAACCCTAGCCCTAAACCTAACACTAACCCTAGCCCTAGCCCTAGACCTAGCCCTATCCCTATCCCTAGCCCTAGCCCGAGCCTTAACCCTAAACCTAACCCTAGCCCTAACCCTAACCCTAACCCTAACCCTAGCCCTAGCGCTAACCCTAACGCTAACCCTAACCCTAACCCTAGCCCTAGCCCTAGCTTTAACACTAGCCCTAGCCCTAGCCCTAACCCTAACCCAAGCCCTAACCCTAGCCCTAACTGTAGCCCTAGCAGTAACCCTAGCCCTAGCCCGAACACTAACCCTAACCCTAACACAAACCCTAACCCTAACCCTAACTCTAACCTTAACCCTAACCCTAACCTTAACCCTAACCCTAAACCTCGACCTAACCCTAGCCCTAACCCTAATCCTAACGCTAACCATAACCCTAACCCTAACAAAAAACCGTATCCCTAAACCTAAATCTCACCCTAACACTAGCCTTAGCCCTAACCCTCTCACTAACTGTAACCTAACCCTAATCCTAGCCTAAACTCTATCCCTAGCCCTAACCCTAACCCAACACCTACCACTAACCGTAACGCTAACCCAAACCCTAACCAGAACCAGAACCGTAACCCTAAACCTAACCCGAGCCCTAAACCTAACCCTAGCCCTAACCCTAGCCCTAACCCTAACCCTAAGCCTAACCCTAGCGCTAACCCTAACCCTAACCCTAAACCTAACTATAGCCTTAACCCTAACCCTAGGCCTAGACCTACCCCTACCCCTACCCCTACCCCTAAACCAAACTGTAACCCTAAACTGAAACTGAACCCTAACCCTAACCCTAGCCCTAGCTCTAGTTCTAAACCTAGCCCTAAACCTTACCCTAGCCCTAGCCCTAACCCTAGACCTTACCCTAACCCAAAGCCTACCACTAACCCTAATACAAACCCTCACCCTAACCCTAGCCCTCACCCAAAACCTAACCCTAACCCTAACCCTAACCCTTGCCCTAGCCCAAGCCCTAGCCATAGCCCTAACCCTAACACTAGCCCTAGCCTTAGCCCTAACCCTTGTCCGAGCCCTAACCCTAACCATAGCCGCAACCCTAACCCTACCCTAATCCTACCCCTACCCCTTCCCATAACCCTAACCGTAGCCCTGACCCTAATGCTAACCCTGGCCCTAACACTAACCCTAACCCTCACCCTAACCCTAGTCCTGACCCTCACCCTAACCCCAACCGTAACCCTAACCCGATCTCTAACCCTAACCATAGCCCTTGCCCTAACCCTTGCCCTAGCCCTAGCCCTAGCCCGAGCCCTAACCCTCACCCTCACCCTAACCCTAACCCTAACCCTAACCATAGCCCTTCCCTAACCCTTGCCCTAGCCCTAGCCCTAGCCCTAACCCTAACCCTAACCCAAGCCCTACCCCTAGCCCTAACCCTAGCCCTTACCGTAGCCCTAGCAGTAACCCTAGCCCTAGCCTGAACACTAACCCTAACCCAAACCCTAACCCTAACCCTAACCCTAACTCTAACCTTAACCCTAACCCTAACCCTAACCCTAACCCTCGACCTAACCCTAGCCCTAACCCTTACCCTAGCCCTAGCCCTAACCCTAGACCTTATCCTAGCCCTATCCGTAGCCCTAGCCCTAGCCCTAACCCTAGCCCTAGCCCGAACCCTAACCCTAACCTTAACCCTAACCCTAGCCCAAAGCGTCACCCTAACGATAACCCTAACCCTAGAACTAACCCTAACCCTAACCCTAACCCTAAACCTCACCCTAGCCCTAACCCTAACCCAAACCCTTACCCTAACCCAAACCCTAACCCTAACCCAAACAGTATCCCTAACCCTAAGCATAACCCTAGGCTTAGCCCTAACCCTCTCACTTACAATAACCCTAACCCTAACCCTAGCCCCAACCCTGACCCTAGCCCTAACCCTAACCCAACCCCTACCACTAACCCTAACCCTAACCCTAACCCTAACCATAACCGTAACCCTAACCCTAACCCGAGCCCTAAACCTAACCCTATCCCTAACCCTAAACGTAACCCTAGCGCTAACCCTAACGCTAACCCTAACCCTAAACCTAACCTTAGCCCTAATTCTAACCCTAGGCCTAGCCCTAACCCTAGCCCTAGCCCTACCCTACCCCTACCCCTAACTCAAACTGTAACCCTAAACTGAACCTGAACCCTTACGCTAGCCCTAACTCTAGCTCTAACGCATGTCCTAACCGTTACCCTAGCCCTAGCCCTAGCCCTAAGACTAGCCCTAGCCCTAATCCTAACCCTAACCCTAACCCAAACCCTAACCCAAACCCTAGTCCTAACCCTAACCCAAAGCCTACCACTAAACCTAACCAAAACCCTAACCATAATCATAAACCTAACCCTAACCCTAGCCCTAACCCTAATGATAACCCTAGCCCTAACCCAAACCCTAAAACTAACCCTACCCTAAACCTAGCCCTCACCCTAACCCTAACTCTACTCCTAACCGTAAACCTCACCGAACCCTAAACCTAGCCATAACGCTAGCACTAACCGTAGCCCTAGCCCTAGCCCTAACCCTAACCCTAACCCTAACCCTAACCCTTAACCTAAACCTAACTCTAACGCTAACGCCAGCCCTAACCCTAATGCTAACCCTAGCCGTAACCCTCACCGTCACCCTCACCCTAACCATAGCCCTCACACTGACCCTAACCCTAACCGTAACAATAGCCCTTGACCTAACCCTTGCCCTAGCCCTAGCCCTATCCCTATCCCTAGTCCTATCCCTATCCCTATCCCTATCCCTATCCCTATCCCTATCCCTATCCCTATCCCTAGTCCTAGCCCTAGCCCTAGCCCTAACCCTAACCCTAACCCTAACCCTAACCCAAACCCAAGCCCTAACCCTAGCCGTAGCCCTAACCCCACCCTAACCCTAACCCGAACTCTAGCCCTAACCCGAACCCTTGCCCTAAGCCTAACCCTAGCCTTAGACCTAGCCCTAGCCCTATCCCTAGCCCTATCCCGAGCCTTAACCCTAAATCTAACCCTAGCCCAGACCCTATCCCTAAACCTATCGCTAGCCCTAACCCTAACCCTAACCATAGCCCTTGCCCTAACCCTTGCCCTCGCCCTAGCCCTAGCCCTAGCCCTAACCCTAACCCTAACCCAAGCCCTACCCCTAGACCTAACCCTAGCCCTAACCGTAGCCCTAGCAGTAACCCTAGCCCTAGCCCGAACACTAACCCTAACCCAAACCCTAACCCTAACCCTAACCCTAACTCTAACCCTAACCCTAACCCTAACCCTAACCCTAGCCCTAACCCTAATCCTAACGCTAAACATAACCCTAACCCTAACAAAAAACCATATCCCTAAACCTAACTCTCACCCTAACACTAGCCTTAGCCCTAACCCTCTCACTAACTGTAACCCTAACCCTAATCCTAGCCTAAACTCTATCCCTAGCCCTAACCCTAACCCAACACCTACCACTTACCCTAACGCTAACCCAAACCCTAACCAGAACCAGAACCGTAACCCTAACCCTCACCCTAACCCTAGCCCTGACCCTCACCCTAACCCCAACCCTAACCCTAACCCTAACTCTAACTCTAAGCATAGCCCTTACCCTAACCCTTGCCCTAGCCCTAGCCCTAGCCGTAACCCTCACCCTAACCCTAACCCTAACCCTAACCCTAACCATAGCCCTTGCCTAACCCTTGCCCTAGCTCTAGCCCTAGCCCTAGCCCTAGCCCTAACCCTAACCCAAGCCCTAACCCTGGCCCTAACCCTAGCCCTAACCTTAGCCCTAACTGTAGCCCTAGCAGTAACCCTAGCCCTAGCCCGAACACTGACCCTAACCCTAACACAAACCCTAACCCTAACCCTAACTCTAACCTTAACCCTAACCCTAACCCAAACCCTAACCCTAACCCTAACTCTAACCTTAACCCTAACCCTAACCCTAACCCAAACCCTAGCCCTAACCCTAACCCAAAGCCTACCACTAAACCTAACCAAAACCCTAACCATAATCATAAACCTAACCCTAACCCTAGCCCTAACCCTAATGATAACCCTAGCCCTAACCCTAACCCTAAAACTAACCCTCACCCTAAACCTAGCCCTCACCCTAACCCTAACTCTACTCCTAACCCTAAACCTCACCGAACCCTAACCCTAGACATGACGCAAGCCCTAACCGTAGCCCTAGCCCTAGCCCTAACCCTAACCCTAACCCTAAACCTAAACCTAACTCTAATGCTAACGCTAACGCCAGCCCTAACCCTAATGCTAACCCTAGCCGTAACCCTCACCCTCACCCTCACCCTAACCATAGCCCTCACACTGACCCTAACCCTAACCGTAACAATAGCCCTTGACCTAACCCTTGCCCTATCCCTATCCCTATCCCTATCCCTATCCCTAGTCCTATCCCTAGCCCTAACCCTAACCCTAACCCTAACCCAAGCCCAAACCCTAGCCGTATCCCTAACCCCACCCTAACCCTAACTCTAGCCCTAACCCGAACCCTAGCCCTAAACCTAACACTAACCCTAGCCCTAGCCCTAGACCTAGCCCTATCCCTATCCCTAGCCCTAGCCCGAGCCTTAACCCTAAACCTAACCCTAGCCCTAACCCTAACCCTAACCCTAACCCTAGCCCTAGCGCTAACCCTAACGCTAACCCTAACCCTAACCCTAGCCCTAGCCCTAGCTTTAACACTAGCCCTAGCCCTAGCCCTAACCCTAACCCAAGCCCTAACCCTAGCCCTAACCCTAGCCCTAACCTTAGCCCTAACTGTAGCCCTAGCAGTAACCCTAGCCCTAGCCCGAACACTAACCCTAACCCTAACACAAACCCTAACCCTAACCCTAACTCTAACCTTAACCCTAACCCTAACCTTAACCCTAACCCTAACCCTCGACCTAACCCTAGCCCTAACCCTAATCCTAACGCTAACCATAACCCTAACCCTAACAAAAAACCGTATCCCTAAACCTAAATCTCACCCTCACACTAGCCTTAGCCCTAACCCTCTCACTAACTGTAACCTAACCCTAATCCTAGCCTCAACTCTATCCCTAGCCCTAACCCTAACCCAACACCTACCACTAACCGTAACGCTAACCCAAACCCTAACCAGAACCAGAACCGTAACCCTAAACCTAACCCGAGCCCTAAACCTAACCCTAGCCCTAACCCTAGCCCTAACCCTAACCCTAAGCCTAACCCTAGCGCTAACCCTAACCCTAACCCTAAACCTAACTATAGCCTTAACCCTAACCCTAGGCCTAGACCTACCCCTACCCCTACCCCTACCCCTAAACCAAACTGTAACCCTAAACTGAAACTGAACCCTAACCCTAACCCTAGCCCTAGCTCTAGTTCTAAACCTAGCCCTAAACCTTACCCTAGCCCTAGCCCTAACCCTAGACCTTACCCTAACCCAAAGCCTACCACTAACCCTAATACAAACCCTCACCCTAACCCTAGCCCTCACCCAAAACCTAACCCTAACCCTAACCCTAACCCTTGCCCTAGCCCAAGCCCTAGCCATAGCCCTAACCCTAACACTAGCCCTAGCCTTAGCCCTAACCCTTGTCCGAGCCCTAACCCTAACCATAGCCGTAACCCTAACCCTACCCTAATCCTACCCCTACCCCTTCCCATAACCCTAACCGTAGCCCTGACCCTAATGCTAACCCTGGCCCTAACACTAACCCTAACCCTCATCCTAACCCTAGTCCTGACCCTCACCCTAACCCCAACCGTAACCCTAACCCGATCTCTAACCCTAACCATAGCCCTTGCCCTAACCCTTGCCCTAGCCCTAGCCCTAGCCCGAGCCCTAACCCTCACCCTCACCCTAACCCTAACCCTAACCCTAACCCTAACCCTAACCCTAACCATAGCCCTTCCCTAACCCTTGCCCTAGCCCTAGCCCTAGCCCTAACCCTAACCCTAACCCAAGCCCTACCCCTAGCCCTAACCCTAGCCCTTACCGTAGCCCTAGCAGTAACCCTAGCCCTAGCCTGAACACTAACCCTAACCCAAACCCTAACCCTAACCCTAACCCTAACTCTAACCTTAACCCTAACCCTAACCCTAGCCCTAACCCTAACCCTAACCCTAACCCTCGACCTAACCCTAGCCCTAACCCTTACCCTAGCCCTAGCCCTAACCGTAGACCTTATCCTAGCCCTATCCGTAGCCCTAGCCCTAGCCCTAACCCTAGCCCTAGCCCGAACCCTAACCCTAACCTTAACCCTAACCCTAGACCAAAGCGTCACCCTAACGATAACCCTAACCCTAGAACTAACCCTAACCCTAACCCTAACCCTAAACCTCACCCTAGCCCTAACCCTAACCCAAACCCTTACCCTAACCCTAACCCTAACCCAAACAGTATCCCTAACCCTAAGCATAACCCTAGGCTTAGCCCTAACCCTCTCACTTACAATAACCCTAACCCTAACCCTAGCCCCAACCCTGACCCTAGCCCTAACCCTAACCCAACCCCTACCACTAACCCTAACCCTAACCCTAACCCTAACCATAACCGTAACCCTAACCCTAACCCGAGCCCTAAACCTAACCCTATCCCTAACCCTAAACGTAACCCTAGCGCTAACCCTAACGCTAACCCTAACCCTAAACCTAACCTTAGCCCTAATTCTAACCCTAGGCCTAGCCCTAACCCTAGCCCTAGCCCTACCCTACCCCTACCCCTAACTCAAACTGTAACCCTAAACTGAACCTGAACCCTAACGCTAGCCCTAACTCTAGCTCTAACGCATGTCCTAACCGTTACCCTAGCCCTAGCCCTAGCCCTAAGACTAGCCCTAGCCCTAATCCTAACCCTAACCCTAACCCAAACCCTAACCCAAACCCTAGTCCTAACCCTAACCCAAAGCCTACCACTAAACCTAACCAAAACCCTAACCATAATCATAAACCTAACCCTAACCCTAGCCCTAACCCAAACCCTAAAACTAACCCTCACCCTAAACCTAGCCCTCACCCTAACCCTAACTCTACTCCTAACCCTAAACCTCACCGAACCCTAAACCTAGCCATAACGCTAGCCCTAACCGTAGCCCTAGCCCTAGCCCTAACCCTAACCCTAACCCTAACCCTAACCCTAACCCTTAACCTAAACCTAACTCTAACGCTAACGCCAGCCCTAACCCTAATGCTAACCCTAGCCGTAACCCTCACCGTCACCCTCACCCTAACCATAGCCCTCACACTGACCCTAACCCTAACCGTAACAATAGCCCTTGACCTAACCCTTGCCCTAGCCCTAGCCCTATCCCTATCCCTAGTCCTATCCCTATCCCTATCCCTATCCCTATCCCTATCCCTATCCCTATCCCTAGTCCTAGCCCTAGCCCTAGCCCTAACCCTAACCCTAACCCTAACCCTAACCCAAACCCAAGCCCTAACCCTAGCCGTAGCCCTAACCCCACCCTAACCCTAACCCGAACTCTAGCCCTAACCCGAACCCTAGCCCTAACCCTAACCCTAGCCTTAGACCTAGCCCTAGCCCTATCCCTAGCCCTATCCCGAGCCTTAACCCTAAATCTAACCCTAGCCCAGACCCTATCCCTAAACCTATCGCTAGCCCTAAACCTAACCCTAGCCCTAACCCTAACCCTAACCCTAACCCTACCCCTAACCCTAACCCTAACCCCAGCCCTCGCGCTAACCCTAATCCTAACCCTACCTCTAACCCTAACACTAGCCCTAGCCTTAGCCCTAACCCTACCCTAATCCTACCCCTACCCCTACCCGTAACCCTAACAGTAGCCCTGACCCTAATGCTAACCCTGGCCCTAACACTAACACTAACCCTCACCCTAACCCTAGTCCTGACCCTCACCCTAACCCCAACCGTAACCCTAACCCGAACTCTAACCCTAACCATAGCCCTTGCCCTAACCCTTGCCCTAGCCCTAGCCCTAGCCCTAGCCCTAGCCCTCACCCTAACCCTAACCCTAACCCTAACCCTAACCCTAACCATAGCCCTTGCCCTAACCCTTGCCCTAGCCCTAGCCCTAGCCCTAGCCCTAACCCTAAACCTAACCCAAGCCCTAACCCTAGCCCTAACCCTAGGCCTAACCGTAGCCCTAGCAGTAACCCTAGCCCTAGCCCTAGCCCGAACACTAACCCTAACCCTAACCCAAACCCTAACCCTAACCCTAACTCTAACCTTAACCCTAAACCTAACCATAACCCTAACCCTAACCCTAACACTAACCCTCGACCTAACCCTAGCCCTAACCCTAATCCTAACGCTAACCATAACCCTAACCCTAACAAAAAAACATATCCCTAAACCTAAATCTCACCCTAACCCTCGTCTTAGCCCTAACCCTCTCACTAACTGTAACCCTAACCCTAATCCTAGCCCAAACCCTAACCCTAGCCCTAACCCAACCCCTACCACTAACCCTAACCCTAACCCAAACCCTAACCAGAACCGTAACCCTAAACATAACACTGACCCGAGCCCTAAACCTGAACCTAGCCCTAACCCTAACCATAACCCTAACCCTAGCGCTAATCCTAACTCTAACGCTAACCCTAAACCTAACCCTAGCCCTAACCCTAACCCTAGGCCTAGCCGTAACCATACCCCTACCCCTACCCCTGCCCCTAACCCAAACTGTAACCCTAAACTGAACCTGAACCTGAACCCTAACCCTAGTCCTAGCTCTAGCTCTAACCCTAGCCCTAACCATTACCTAGCCCTAGCCCTAGCCCTAACCCTAGCCCTAATCCTAGCCCAAACCCTAACCCTAACCCTAGCCCTAGCCCTAAACCTAACCCTAGCCCTAACCCTAACCCTAACCCTAACCCTAACCCTAACCCTAACCCTAGCCCTAGCCCTAACACTAACACTAACACTAAAACTAACCCTATCCCTATCCCTATCCCTATCCCTATCCCTATCCCTATCCCTATCCCAAGCCCTAGCCCTAGCTCTAACACTACAACTAACCCTAGCCCTACCCCTAAACCTGCCCCTAAGTCTAACCCTAACCCTACACCTAAACCTAACCCTAACACTAACCCTAACACTAACCCTAGCCCTAGCCCTAGCCCTAACCCTAACACAAACCCTAGCCCTAGCCCTCGCCCTAAACCTAACCCTAACCCTAACCCTAACCCTAGCCCTAGCCCTAACCCTACCCTAAACCTAACCTGAAGTCTAGCCCTAACCCTTGCCCTAACTCTAACCCTAACCCTAACCCTAACCCTAACCATAGCCGTAACCCTAACCCTACCCTAATCCTACCCCTACCCCTACCCCTAACCCTAACCGTAGCCCTGACCCTAATGCTAACCCTGGCCCTAACACTAACCCTAACCCTCACCCTAACCCTAGCCCTGACCCTCACCCTAACCCCAACCCTAACCCTAACCCTAACCCTAACTCTAACCCTAAGCATAGCCCTTGCCCTAACCCTTGCCCTAGCCCTAGCCCTAACCCTCACCCTAACCCTAACCCTAACCCTAACCCTAACCCTAACCCTAACCCTAAACCTAACCATGGCCCTTGCCTAACCCTTGCCCTAGCCCTAGCCCTAACCCTAACCCAAGCCCTAACCCTAGCCCTAACCCTAGCCCTAACCTTAGCCCTAACTGTAGCCCTAGCAGTAACCCTAGCCCTAGCCCGAACACTAACCCTAACCCTAACACAAACCCTAACCCTAACCCTAACTCTAACCTTAACCCTAACCCTAACCTTAACCCTAACCCTAACCCTCGACCTAACCCTAGCCCTAACCCTAATCCTAACGCTAACCATAACCCTAACCCTAACAAAAAACCGTATCCCTAAACCTAAATCTCACCCTCACACTAGCCTTAGCCCTAACCCTCTCACTAACTGTAACCTAACCCTAATCCTAGCCTCAACTCTATCCCTAGCCCTAACCCTAACCCAACACCTACCACTAACCGTAACGCTAACCCAAACCCTAACCAGAACCAGAACCGTAACCCTAAACCTAACCCGAGCCCTAAACCTAACCCTAGCCCTAACCCTAGCCCTAACCCTAACCCTAAGCCTAACCCTAGCGCTAACCCTAACCCTAACCCTAAACCTAACTATAGCCTTAACCCTAACCCTAGGCCTAGACCTACCCCTACCCCTACCCCTACCCCTAAACCAAACTGTAACCCTAAACTGAAACTGAACCCTAACCCTAACCCTAGCCCTAGCTCTAGTTCTAAACCTAGCCCTAAACCTTACCCTAGCCCTAGCCCTAACCCTAGACCTTACCCTAACCCAAAGCCTACCACTAACCCTAATACAAACCCTCACCCTAACCCTAGCCCTCACCCTATACCTAACCCTAACCCTAACCCTAACCCTTGCCCTAGCCCAAGCCCTAGCCATAGCCCTAACCCTAACACTAGCCCTAGCCTTAGCCCTAACCCTTGTCCGAGCCCTAACCCTAACCATAGCCGTAACCCTAACCCTACCCTAATCCTACCCCTACCCCTTCCCATAACCCTAACCGTAGCCCTGACCCTAATGCTAACCCTGGCCCTAACACTAACCCTAACCCTCATCCTAACCCTAGTCCTGACCCTCACCCTAACCCCAACCGTAACCCTAACCCGATCTCTAACCCTAACCATAGCCCTTGCCCTAACCCTTGCCCTAGCCCTAGCCCTAGCCCGAGCCCTAACCCTCACCCTCACCCTCACCCTAACCCTAACCCTAACCCTAACCCTAACCATAGCCCTTCCCTAACCCTTGCCCTAGCCCTAGCCCTAGCCCTAACCCTAACCCTAACCCAAGCCCTACCCCTAGCCCTAACCCTAGCCCTTACCGTAGCCCTAGCAGTAACCCTAGCCCTAGCCTGAACACTAACCCTAACCCAAACCCTAACCCTAACCCTAACCCTAACTCTAACCTTAACCCTAACCCTAACCCTAGCCCTAACCCTAACCCTAACCCTAACCCTCGACCTAACCCTAGCCCTAACCCTTACCCTAGCCCTAGCCCTAACCCTAGACCTTATCCTAGCCCTATCCGTAGCCCTAGCCCTAGCCCTAACCCTAGCCCTAGCCCGAACCCTAACCCTAACCTTAACCCTAACCCTAGACCAAAGCGTCACCCTAACGATAACCCTAACCCTAGAACTAACCCTAACCCTAACCCTAACCCTAAACCTCACCCTAGCCCTAACCCTAACCCAAACCCTTACCCTAACCCTAACCCTAACCCTAACCCAAACAGTATCCCTAACCCTAAGCATAACCCTAGGCTTAGCCCTAACCCTCTCACTTACAATAACCCTAACCCTAACCCTAGCCCCAACCCTGACCCTAGCCCTAACCCTAACCCAACCCCTACCACTAACCCTAACCCTAACCCTAACCCTAACCATAACCGTAACCCTAACCCTAACCCGAGCCCTAAACCTAACCCTATCCCTAACCCTAAACGTAACCCTAGCGCTAACCCTAACGCTAACCCTAACCCTAAACCTAACCTTAGCCCTAATTCTAACCCTAGGCCTAGCCCTAACCCTAGCCCTAGCCCTACCCTACCCCTACCCCTAACTCAAACTGTAACCCTAAACTGAACCTGAACCCTAACGCTAGCCCTAACTCTAGCTCTAACGCATGTCCTAACCGTTACCCTATCCCTAGCCCTAGCCCTAAGACTAGCCCTAGCCCTAATCCTAACCCTAACCCTAACCCAAACCCTAACCCAAACCCTAGTCCTAACCCTAACCCAAAGCCTACCACTAAACCTAACCAAAACCCTAACCATAATCATAAACCTAACCCTAACCCTAGCCCTAACCCAAACCCTAAAACTAACCCTCACCCTAAACCTAGCCCTCACCCTAACCCTAACTCTACTCCTAACCCTAAACCTCACCGAACCCTAAACCTAGCCATAACGCTAGCCCTAACCGTAGCCCTAGCCCTAGCCCTAACCCTAACCCTAACCCTAACCCTAACCCTAACCCTTAACCTAAACCTAACTCTAACGCTAACGCCAGCCCTAACCCTAATGCTAACCCTAGCCGTAACCCTCACCGTCACCCTCACCCTAACCATAGCCCTCACACTGACCCTAACCCTAACCGTAACAATAGCCCTTGACCTAACCCTTGCCCTAGCCCTAGCCCTATCCCTATCCCTAGTCCTATCCCTATCCCTATCCCTATCCCTATCCCTATCCCTATCCCTAGTCCTAGCCCTAGCCCTAACCCTAACCCTAACCCTAACCCTAACCCAAACCCAAGCCCTAACCCTAGCCGTAGCCCTAACCCCACCCTAACCCTAACCCGAACTCTAGCCCTAACCCGAACCCTAGCCCTAACCCTAACCCTAGCCTTAGACCTAGCCCTAGCCCTATCCCTAGCCCTATCCCGAGCCTTAACCCTAAATCTAACCCTAGCCCAGACCCTATCCCTAAACCTATCGCTAGCCCTAAACCTAACCCTAGCCCTAACCCTAACCCTAACCCTAACCCTACCCCTAACCCTAACCCTAACCCCAGCCCTCGCGCTAACCCTAATCCTAACCCTACCCCTACCCCTAACCCTAGCCCTAGTGCTAACCCTAACGCTAACCCTAACCCTAACCCTAGCCCTAGCCCTAGCTTTAACCTTAGCCCGAGCCCTAGCCCTAGCCCTAAACCTAACCCCAACCGCAACCCTAACCCTAACCCAAACCATAAATCTACCCCAAACCCTAACCCTAACCCGAACAGAACCCGAACTCAAACCCTAACCCCAACCCCAACCCTAGCCCTAACTCTAACCCTAACCCTAACCCTAACCCTAACCGTAACCCTAACCGTAACCCCAAACCTAACCCTAGCCCTAGCCCTAACATTAACCCTAACCCTAGCCCTAACCCTAGACCTTACCCTAACCCAAAGCCTACCACTAACCCTAATACAAACCCTAACCATAACCGTAGCCCTAACCCTAATGCTTACCCTAGCCCTAACACTAACCAGAACCCTCACACTAACCCTAGCCCTCACCCTATACCTAACCCTAACCCTAACCCTAACCCTAACCCTTGCCCTAGCCGAAGCCCTAGCCATACCTCTAACCCTAACACTAGCCCTAGCCTTAGCCCTAACCCTACCCTAATCCTACCCCTACCCCTACCCGTAACCCTAACAGTAGCCCTGACCCTAATGCTAACCCTGGCCCTAACACTAACACTAACCCTCACCCTAACCCTAGTCCTGACCCTCACCCTAACCCCAACCGTAACCCTAACCCAAACTCTAACCCTAACCATAGCCCTTGCCCTAACCCTTGCCCTAGCCCTAGCCCTAGCCCTAGCCCTAGCCCTCACCCTAACCCTAACCCTAACCCTAACCCTAACCCTAACCCTAACCATAGCCCTTGCCCTAACCCTTGCCCTAGCCCTAGCCCTAGCCCTAACCCTAAACCTAACCCAAGCCCTAACCCTAGCCCTAACCCTAGGCCTAACCGTAGCCCTAGCAGTAACCCTAGCCCTAGCCCTAGCCCGAACACTAACCCTAACCCTAACCCAAACCCTAACCCTAACCCTAACTCTAACCTTAACCCTAAACCTAACCATAACCCTAACCCTAACCCTAACCCTAACCCTCGACCTAACCCTAGCCCTAACCCTAATCCTAACGCTAACCATAACCCTAACCCTAACAAAAAAACATATCCCTAAACCTAAATCTCACCCTAACCCTCGTCTTAGCCCTAACCCTCTCACTAACTGTAACCCTAACCCTAATCCTAGCCCAAACCCTAACCCTAGCCCTAACCCAACCCCTACCACTAACCCTAACCCTAACCCAAACCCTAACCAGAACCGTAACCCTAAACATAACACTGACCCGAGCCCTAAACCTGAACCTAGCCCTAACCCTAACCATAACCCTAACCCTAGCGCTAATCCTAACTCTAACGCTAACCCTAAACCTAACCCTAGCCCTAACCCTAACCCTAGGCCTAGCCGTAACCATACCCCTACCCCTACCCCTGCCCCTAACCCAAACTGTAACCCTAAACTGAACCTGAACCCTAACCCTAGTCCTAGCTCTAGCTCTAACCCTAGCCCTAACCGTTACCTAGCCCTAGCCCTAGCCCTAACCCTAGCCCTAATCCTAGCCCAAACCCTAACCCTAACCCTAGCCCTAGCCCTAAACCTAACCCTAGCCCTAACCCTAACCCTAACCCTAACCCTAACCCTAACCCTAGCCCTAGCCCTAACACTAACACTAACACTAAAACTAACCCTATCCCTATCCCTATCCCTATCCCTATCCCTATCCCAAGCCCTAGCCCTAGCTCTAACACTACAACTAACCCTAGCCCTACCCCTAAACCTGCCCCTAAGTCTAACCCTAACCCTACACCTAAACCTAACCCTAACACTAACCCTAACACTAACCCTAGCCCTAGCCCTAGCCCTAACCCTAACACAAACCCTAGCCCTAGCCCTCGCCCTAAACCTAACCCTAACCCTAACCCTAACCCTAGCCCTAGCCCTAACCCTACCCTAAACCTAACCTGAAGTCTAGCCCTAACCCTTGCCCTAACTCTAACCCTAACCCTAACCCTAACCCTAACCATAGCCGTAACCCTAACCCTACCCTAATCCTACCCCTACCCCTACCCCTAACCCTAACCGTAGCCCTGACCCTAATGCTAACCCTGGCCCTAACACTAACCCTAACCCTCACCCTAACCCTAGCCCTGACCCTCACCCTAACCCCAACCGTAACCCTAACCCTAACCCTAACTCTAACCCTAAGCATAGCCCTTGCCCTAACCCTTGCCCTAGCCCTAGCCCTAGCCCTAACCCTCACCCTAACCCTAACCCTAACCCTAACCCTAACCCTAACCCTAACCCTAAACCTAACCATAGCCCTTGCCTAACCCTTGCCCTAGCCCTAGCCCTAGCCCTAACCCTAACCCAAGCCCTAACCCTAGCCCTAACCCTAGCCCTAACCTTAGCCCTAACTGTAGCCCTAGCAGTAACCCTAGCCCTAGCCCGAACACTAACCCTAACCCTAACACAAACCCTAACCCTAACCCTAACTCTAACCTTAACCCTAACCCTAACCTTAACCCTAACCCTAACCCTCGACCTAACCCTAGCCCTAACCCTAATCCTAACGCTAACCATAACCCTAACCCTAACAAAAAACCGTATCCCTAAACCTAAATCTCACCCTCACACTAGCCTTAGCCCTAACCCTCTCACTAACTGTAACCTAACCCTAATCCTAGCCTAAACTCTATCCCTAGCCCTAACCCTAACCCAACACCTACCACTAACAGTAACGCTAACCCAAACCCTAACCAGAACCAGAACCGTAACCCTAAACCTAACCCGAGCCCTAAACCTAACCCTAGCCCTAACCCTAGCCCTAACCCTAACCCTAAGCCTAACCCTAGCTCTAACCCTAACCCTAACCCTAAACCTAACTATAGCCTTAACCCTAACCCTAGGCCTAGACCTAACCCTACCCCTACCCCTACCCCTAAACCAAACTGTAACCCTAAACTGAAACTGAACCCTAACCCTAACCCTAGCCCTAGCTCTAGTTCTAAACCTAGCCCTAAACCTTACCCTAGCCCTAGCCCTAACCCTAGACCTTACCCTAACCCAAAGCCTACCACTAACCCTAATACAAACCCTCACCCTAACCCTAGCCCTCACCCTATACCTAACCCTAACCCTAACCCTAACCCTTGCCCTAGCCCAAGCCCTAGCCATAGCCCTAACCCTAACACTAGCCCTAGCCTTAGCCCTAACCCTTGTCCGAGCCCTAACCCTAACCATAGCCGTAACCCTAACCCTACCCTAATCCTACCCCTACCCCTTCCCATAACCCTAACCGTAGCCCTGACCCTAATGCTAACCCTGGCCCTAACACTAACCCTAACCCTCACCCTAACCCTAGTCCTGACCCTCACCCTAACCCAAACCGTAACCCTAACCCGATCTCTAACCCTAACCATAGCCCTTGCCCTAACCCTTGCCCTAGCCCTAGCCCTAGCCCGAGCCCTAACCCTCACCCTCACCCTCACCCTCACCCTAACCCTAACCCTAACCCTAACCCTAACCATAGCCCTTCCCTAACCCTTGCCCTAGCCCTAGCCCTAGCCCTAACCCTAACCCTAACCCAAGCCCTACCCCTAGCCCTACCCCTAGCCCTTACCGTAGCCCTAGCAGTAACCCTAGCCCTAGCCTGAACACTAACCCTAACCCAAACCCTAACCCTAACCCTAACCCTAACTCTAACCTTAACCCTAACCCTAACCCTAACCCTAACCCTAACCCTAACCCTCGACCTAACCCTAGCCCTAACCCTAATCCTAACGCTAACCATAACCCTAACCCTAACAAAAAACCATATCCCTAAACCTAACTCTCACCCTAACACTAGCCTTAGCCCTAACCCTCTCACTAACTGTAACCCTAACCCTAATCCTAGCCTAAACTCTATCCCTAGCCCTAACCCTAACCCAACACCTACCACTAACCCTAACGCTAACCCAAACCCTAACCAGAACCAGAACCGTAACCCTAACCCTAACCCGAGCCCTAAACCTAACCCTAGCCCTAACCCTAACCCTAAGCCTAACCCTAGCGCTAACCCTAACCCTAACCCTAAACCTAACTATAGCCTTAACCCAAACCCTAGGCCTAGACCTAAACCTACCCCTGCCCCTACCCCTAAACCAAACTGTAACCCTAAACTAAAACTGAACCCTAACCCTAACCCTAGCCCTAGCTCTAGTTCTAAACCTAGCCCTAACCCTGACCCTAGCCCTAGCCCTAACCCTAGACCTTACCCTAACTCAAAGCCTACCACTAACCCTAACACAAACCCTAACGATAACCGTAGACCTAACCCTAATGCTAACCCTAGCCCTAACACTAACCAGAACCCTCACCCTAACCCTAGCCCTCACCCTATACCTAACCCTAACCCTAAACCTAACCCTTGCCCTAGCCCAAGCCCTAGCCATAGCCCTAACACTAACACTAGCCCTAGCCTTAACCCTAACCCTTATCCGAGCCCTAACCCTAACCATAGCCATAACCCTAACCCTACCCTAATCCTACCCCGACCCCTTCCCATAAACCTAACCGTAGCCCTGACCCTAATGCTAACCCTGGCCCTAACACTAACCCTAACCCTCACCCTAACCCTAGTCCTGACCCTCACCCTAACCCCAACCGTAACCCTAACCCGATCTCTAACCCTAATCATAGCCCTTGCCCTAACCCTTGCCCTAACCCTTGCCCTAGCCCTAGCCCTAGCCCTAGCCCTAGCCCTAACCCTCACCCTAACCCTAACCCTAACCCTAACCCTAACCATAGCCCTTGCCCTAACCCTTGCCCTAGCCCTAGCCCTAGCCCTAAAACTAACCCTAACCCAAGCCCTAACCCTAGCCCTAACCCTAGCTCTAACCGTAGCCCTAGCAGTAACCCTAGCCCTAGCCCGAACACTAACCCTAACCCTAACCCAAACCCTAACGCTAACCCTAACTCTAACCTTAACCCTAACCCTAACCCTAACCCTAACCCTAACCCTAACCCTCGACCTAACCCTAGCCCTAACCCTAATCCTAACGCTAACCATAACCCTAACCCTAACAAAAAACCATATCCCTAAACCTAAATCTCACCCTAACACTAGCCTTAGCCCTAACCCTCTCACTAACTGTAACCCTAACCCTAATCCTAGCCTAAACTCTATCCCTAGCCCTAACCCTAACCCAACACCTACCACTAACCCTAACGCTAACCCAAACCCTAACCAGAACCGTAACCCTAACCCTAACCCGAGCCCTAAACCTAACCCTAGCCCTAACCCTAACCCTAAGCCTAACCCTAGCGCTAACCCTAACCCTAACCCTAAACCTAACTTTAGCCTTAACCCTAACCCTAGGCCTACACCTAACCCTACCCCTACCCCTACCCATAAACCAAACTGTAACCCTAAACTAAAACTGAACCCTAACCCTAACCTTACCCCTAGCTCTAGTTCTACCCCTATCCCTAACCCTTACCCTAGCCCTAGCCCTAACCCTAGACCTTACCCTAACTCAAAGCCTACCACTAACCCTAACACAAATCCTAACCATAACCGTAGCCCTAACCTTAATGCTAACCCTAGCCCTAACACTAACCAGAACCCTCACCCTAGCCCTAGCCCTAGCCCTAACCCTAGCCCTAGCCCGAACCCTAAGCCTAAGCCTAAGCCTAACCCTAACCCTAACCCTAGCCCAAAGCGTCACCCTAACGATAACCCTAACCCTAGAGCTAACCCTAACCCTAACCCTAACCCTAAACATCACCCTAGCCCTAGCCCTAAACCTAACCCCAACCGCAACCCTAACCCTAACCCAAACCATAAATCTACCCCAAACCCTAACCCTAACCCGAACCGAACCCGAACTCAAACCCTAACCCCAACCCCAACCCTAGCCCTAACTCTAACCCTAACCCTAACCCTAACCCTAACCCTAACCCTAACCGTAACCCTAACCGTAACCCCAAACCTAACCCTAGCCCTAGCCCTAACATTAACCCTAACCCTAGCCCTAACCCTAGACCTTACCCTAACCCAAAGCCTACCACTAACCCTAATACAAACCCTAACCATAACCGTAGCCCTAACCCTAATGCTTACCCTAGCCCTAACACTAACCAGAACCCTCACCCTAACCCTAGCCCTCACCCTATACCTAACCCTAACCCTAACCCTAACCCTAACCCTTGCCCTAGCCGAAGCCCTAGCCATACCTCTAACCCTAACACTAGCCCTAGCCTTAGCCCTAACCCTACCCTAATCCTACCCCTACCCCTACCCGTAACCCTAACAGTAGCCCTGACCCTAATGCTAACCCTGGCCCTAACACTAACACTAACCCTCACCCTAACCCTAGTCCTGACCCTCACCCTAACCCCAACCGTAACCCTAACCCGAACTCTAACCCTAACCATAGCCCTTGCCCTAACCCTTGCCCTAGCCCTAGCCCTAGCCCTAGCCCTAGCCCTCACCCTAACCCTAACCCTAACCCTAACCCTAACCCTAACCATAGCCCTTGCCCTAACCCTTGCCCTAGCCCTAGCCCTAGCCCTAGCCCTAACCCTAAACCTAACCCAAGCCCTAACCCTAGCCCTAACCCTAGGCCTAACCGTAGCCCTAGCAGTAACCCTAGCCCTAGCCCTAGCCCGAACACTAACCCTAACCCTAACCCAAACCCTAACCCTAACCCTAACTCTAACCTTAACCCTAAACCTAACCATAACACTAACCCTAACCCTAACACTAACCCTCGACCTAACCCTAGCCCTAACCCTAATCCTAACGCTAACCATAACCCTAACCCTAACAAAAAAACATATCCCTAAACCTAAATCTCACCCTAACCCTCGTCTTAGCCCTAACCCTCTCACTAACTGTAACCCTAACCCTAATCCTAGCCCAAACCCTAACCCTAGCCCTAACCCAACCCCTACCACTAACCCTAACCCTAACCCAAACCCTAACCAGAACCGTAACCCTAAACATAACACTGACCCGAGCCCTAAACCTGAACCTAGCCCTAACCCTAACCATAACCCTAACCCTAGCGCTAATCCTAACTCTAACGCTAACCCTAAACCTAACCCTAGCCCTAACCCTAACCCTAGGCCTAGCCGTAACCATACCCCTACCCCTACCCCTGCCCCTAACCCAAACTGTAACCCTAAACTGAACCTGAACCTGAACCCTAACCCTAGTCCTAGCTCTAGCTCTAACCCTAGCCCTAACCATTACCTAGCCCTAGCCCTAGCCCTAACCCTAGCCCTAATCCTAGCCCAAACCCTAACCCTAACCCTAGCCCTAGCCCTAAACCTAACCCTAGCCCTAACCCTAACCCTAACCCTAACCCTAACCCTAACCCTAGCCCTAGCCCTAACACTAACACTAACACTAAAACTAACCCTATCCCTATCCCTATCCCTATCCCTATCCCTATCCCTATCCCTATCCCAAGCCCTAGCCCTAGCTCTAACACTACAACTAACCCTAGCCCTACCCCTAAACCTGCCCCTAAGTCTAACCCTAACCCTACACCTAAACCTAACCCTAACACTAACCCTAACACTAACCCTAGCCCTAGCCCTAGCCCTAGCCCTAACCCTAACACAAACCCTAGCCCTAGCCCTCGCCCTAAACCTAACCCTAACCCTAACCCTAACCCTAGCCCTAGCCCTAACCCTACCCTAAACCTAACCTGAAGTCTAGCCCTAACCCTTGCCCTAACTCTAACCCTAACCCTAACCCTAACCCTAACCATAGCCGTAACCCTAACCCTACCCTAATCCTACCCCTACCCCTACCCCTAACCCTAACCGTAGCCCTGACCCTAATGCTAACCCTGGCCCTAACACTAACCCTAACCCTCACCCTAACCCTAGCCCTGACCCTCACCCTAACCCCAACCCTAACCCTAACCCTAACCCTAACTCTAACCCTAAGCATAGCCCTTGCCCTAACCCTTGCCCTAGCCCTAGCCCTAACCCTCACCCTAACCCTAACCCTAACCCTAACCCTAACCCTAACCCTAAACCTAACCATGGCCCTTGCCTAACCCTTGCCCTAGCCCTAGCCCTAACCCTAACCCAAGCCCTAACCCTAGCCCTAACCCTAGCCCTAACCTTAGCCCTAACTGTAGCCCTAGCAGTAACCCTAGCCCTAGCCCGAACACTAACCCTAACCCTAACACAAACCCTAACCCTAACCCTAACTCTAACCTTAACCCTAACCCTAACCTTAACCCTAACCCTAACCCTCGACCTAACCCTAGCCCTAACCCTAATCCTAACGCTAACCATAACCCTAACCCTAACAAAAAACCGTATCCCTAAACCTAAATCTCACCCTCACACTAGCCTTAGCCCTAACCCTCTCACTAACTGTAACCTAACCCTAATCCTAGCCTCAACTCTATCCCTAGCCCTAACCCTAACCCAACACCTACCACTAACCGTAACGCTAACCCAAACCCTAACCAGAACCAGAACCGTAACCCTAAACCTAACCCGAGCCCTAAACCTAACCCTAGCCCTAACCCTAGCCCTAACCCTAACCCTAAGCCTAACCCTAGCGCTAACCCTAACCCTAACCCTAAACCTAACTATAGCCTTAACCCTAACCCTAGGCCTAGACCTACCCCTACCCCTACCCCTACCCCTAAACCAAACTGTAACCCTAAACTGAAACTGAACCCTAACCCTAACCCTAGCCCTAGCTCTAGTTCTAAACCTAGCCCTAAACCTTACCCTAGCCCTAGCCCTAACCCTAGACCTTACCCTAACCCAAAGCCTACCACTAACCCTAATACAAACCCTCACCCTAACCCTAGCCCTCACCCTATACCTAACCCTAACCCTAACCCTAACCCTTGCCCTAGCCCAAGCCCTAGCCATAGCCCTAACCCTAACACTAGCCCTAGCCTTAGCCCTAACCCTTGTCCGAGCCCTAACCCTAACCATAGCCGTAACCCTAACCCTACCCTAATCCTACCCCTACCCCTTCCCATAACCCTAACCGTAGCCCTGACCCTAATGCTAACCCTGGCCCTAACACTAACCCTAACCCTCATCCTAACCCTAGTCCTGACCCTCACCCTAACCCCAACCGTAACCCTAACCCGATCTCTAACCCTAACCATAGCCCTTGCCCTAACCCTTGCCCTAGCCCTAGCCCTAGCCCGAGCCCTAACCCTCACCCTCACCCTAACCCTAACCCTAACCCTAACCCTAACCCTAACCATAGCCCTTCCCTAACCCTTGCCCTAGCCCTAGCCCTAGCCCTAACCCTAACCCTAACCCAAGCCCTACCCCTAGCCCTAACCCTAGCCCTTACCGTAGCCCTAGCAGTAACCCTAGCCCTAGCCTGAACACTAACCCTAACCCAAACCCTAACCCTAACCCTAACCCTAACTCTAACCTTAACCCTAACCCTAACCCTAGCCCTAACCCTAACCCTAACCCTAACCCTCGACCTAACCCTAGCCCTAACCCTTACCCTAGCCCTAGCCCTAACCCTAGACCTTATCCTAGCCCTATCCGTAGCCCTAGCCCTAGCCCTAACCCTAGCCCTAGCCCGAACCCTAACCCTAACCTTAACCCTAACCCTAGACCAAAGCGTCACCCTAACGATAACCCTAACCCTAGAACTAACCCTAACCCTAACCCTAACCCTAAACCTCACCCTAGCCCTAACCCTAACCCAAACCCTTACCCTAACCCTAACCCTAACCCTAACCCAAACAGTATCCCTAACCCTAAGCATAACCCTAGGCTTAGCCCTAACCCTCTCACTTACAATAACCCTAACCCTAACCCTAGCCCCAACCCTGACCCTAGCCCTAACCCTAACCCAACCCCTACCACTAACCCTAACCCTAACCCTAACCCTAACCATAACCGTAACCCTAACCCTAACCCGAGCCCTAAACCTAACCCTATCCCTAACCCTAAACGTAACCCTAGCGCTAACCCTAACGCTAACCCTAACCCTAAACCTAACCTTAGCCCTAATTCTAACCCTAGGCCTAGCCCTAACCCTAGCCCTAGCCCTACCCTACCCCTACCCCTAACTCAAACTGTAACCCTAAACTGAACCTGAACCCTAACGCTAGCCCTAACTCTAGCTCTAACGCATGTCCTAACCGTTACCCTATCCCTAGCCCTAGCCCTAAGACTAGCCCTAGCCCTAATCCTAACCCTAACCCTAACCCAAACCCTAACCCAAACCCTAGTCCTAACCCTAACCCAAAGCCTACCACTAAACCTAACCAAAACCCTAACCATAATCATAAACCTAACCCTAACCCTAGCCCTAACCCAAACCCTAAAACTAACCCTCACCCTAAACCTAGCCCTCACCCTAACCCTAACTCTACTCCTAACCCTAAACCTCACCGAACCCTAAACCTAGCCATAACGCTAGCCCTAACCGTAGCCCTAGCCCTAGCCCTAACCCTAACCCTAACCCTAACCCTAACCCTAACCCTTAACCTAAACCTAACTCTAACGCTAACGCCAGCCCTAACCCTAATGCTAACCCTAGCCGTAACCCTCACCGTCACCCTCACCCTAACCATAGCCCTCACACTGACCCTAACCCTAACCGTAACAATAGCCCTTGACCTAACCCTTGCCCTAGCCCTAGCCCTATCCCTATCCCTAGTCCTATCCCTATCCCTATCCCTATCCCTATCCCTATCCCTAGTCCTAGCCCTAGCCCTAGCCCTAACCCTAACCCTAACCCTAACCCTAACCCAAACCCAAGCCCTAACCCTAGCCGTAGCCCTAACCCCACCCTAACCCTAACCCGAACTCTAGCCCTAACCCGAACCCTAGCCCTAACCCTAACCCTAGCCTTAGACCTAGCCCTAGCCCTATCCCTAGCCCTATCCCGAGCCTTAACCCTAAATCTAACCCTAGCCCAGACCCTATCCCTAAACCTATCGCTAGCCCTAAACCTAACCCTAGCCCTAACCCTAACCCTAACCCTAACCCTACCCCTAACCCTAACCCTAACCCCAGCCCTCGCGCTAACCCTAATCCTAACCCTACCCCTACCCCTAACCCTAGCCCTAGTGCTAACCCTAACGCTAACCCTAACCCTAACCCTAGCCCTAGCCCTAGCTTTAACCTTAGCCCGAGCCCTAGCCCTAGCCCTAAACCTAACCCCAACCGCAACCCTAACCCTAACCCAAACCATAAATCTACCCCAAACCCTAACCCTAACCCGAACAGAACCCGAACTCAAACCCTAACCCCAACCCCAACCCTAGCCCTAACTCTAACCCTAACCCTAACCCTAACCCTAACCGTAACCCTAACCGTAACCCCAAACCTAACCCTAGCCCTAGCCCTAACATTAACCCTAACCCTAGCCCTAACCCTAGACCTTACCCTAACCCAAAGCCTACCACTAACCCTAATACAAACCCTAACCATAACCGTAGCCCTAACCCTAATGCTTACCCTAGCCCTAACACTAACCAGAACCCTCACACTAACCCTAGCCCTCACCCTATACCTAACCCTAACCCTAACCCTAACCCTAACCCTTGCCCTAGCCGAAGCCCTAGCCATACCTCTAACCCTAACACTAGCCCTAGCCTTAGCCCTAACCCTACCCTAATCCTACCCCTACCCCTACCCGTAACCCTAACAGTAGCCCTGACCCTAATGCTAACCCTGGCCCTAACACTAACACTAACCCTCACCCTAACCCTAGTCCTGACCCTCACCCTAACCCCAACCGTAACCCTAACCCAAACTCTAACCCTAACCATAGCCCTTGCCCTAACCCTTGCCCTAGCCCTAGCCCTAGCCCTAGCCCTAGCCCTCACCCTAACCCTAACCCTAACCCTAACCCTAACCCTAACCATAGCCCTTGCCCTAACCCTTGCCCTAGCCCTAGCCCTAGCCCTAACCCTAAACCTAACCCAAGCCCTAACCCTAGCCCTAACCCTAGGCCTAACCGTAGCCCTAGCAGTAACCCTAGCCCTAGCCCTAGCCCGAACACTAACCCTAACCCTAACCCAAACCCTAACCCTAACCCTAACTCTAACCTTAACCCTAAACCTAACCATAACCCTAACCCTAACCCTAACCCTAACCCTCGACCTAACCCTAGCCCTAACCCTAATCCTAACGCTAACCATAACCCTAACCCTAACAAAAAAACATATCCCTAAACCTAAATCTCACCCTAACCCTCGTCTTAGCCCTAACCCTCTCACTAACTGTAACCCTAACCCTAATCCTAGCCCAAACCCTAACCCTAGCCCTAACCCAACCCCTACCACTAACCCTAACCCTAACCCAAACCCTAACCAGAACCGTAACCCTAAACATAACACTGACCCGAGCCCTAAACCTGAACCTAGCCCTAACCCTAACCATAACCCTAACCCTAGCGCTAATCCTAACTCTAACGCTAACCCTAAACCTAACCCTAGCCCTAACCCTAACCCTAGGCCTAGCCGTAACCATACCCCTACCCCTACCCCTGCCCCTAACCCAAACTGTAACCCTAAACTGAACCTGAACCTGAACCCTAACCCTAGTCCTAGCTCTAGCTCTAACCCTAGCCCTAACCGTTACCTAGCCCTAGCCCTAGCCCTAACCCTAGCCCTAATCCTAGCCCAAACCCTAACCCTAACCCTAGCCCTAGCCCTAAACCTAACCCTAGCCCTAACCCTAACCCTAACCCTAACCCTAACCCTAACCCTAACCCTAGCCCTAGCCCTAACACTAACACTAACACTAAAACTAACCCTATCCCTATCCCTATCCCTATCCCTATCCCTATCCCAAGCCCTAGCCCTAGCTCTAACACTACAACTAACCCTAGCCCTACCCCTAAACCTGCCCCTAAGTCTAACCCTAACCCTACACCTAAACCTAACCCTAACACTAACCCTAACACTAGCCCTAGCCCTAGCCCTAGCCCTAACCCTAACACAAACCCTAGCCCTAGCCCTCGCCCTAAACCTAACCCTAACCCTAACCCTAACCCTAGCCCTAGCCCTAACCCTACCCTAAACCTAACCTGAAGTCTAGCCCTAACCCTTGCCCTAACTCTAACCCTAACCCTAACCCTAACCATAGCCGTAACCCTAACCCTACCCTAATCCTACCCCTACCCCTACCCCTAACCCTAACCGTAGCCCTGACCCTAATGCTAACCCTGGCCCTAACACTAACCCTAACCCTCACCCTAACCCTAGCCCTGACCCTCACCCTAACCCCAACCCTAACCCTAACCCTAACCCTAACTCTAACCCTAAGCATAGCCCTTGCCCTAACCCTTGCCCTAGCCCTAGCCCTAACCCTCACCCTAACCCTAACCCTAACCCTAACCCTAACCCTAAACCTAACCATAGCCCTTGCCTAACCCTTGCCCTAGCCCTAGCCCTAGCCCTAACCCTAACCCAAGCCCTAACCCTAGCCCTAACCCTAGCCCTAACCTTAGCCCTAACTGTAGCCCTAGCAGTAACCCTAGCCCTAGCCCGAACACTAACCCTAACCCTAACACAAACCCTAACCCTAACCCTAACTCTAACCTTAACCCTAACCCTAACCTTAACCCTAACCCTAACCCTCGACCTAACCCTAGCCCTAACCCTAATCCTAACGCTAACCATAACCCTAACCCTAACAAAAAACCGTATCCCTAAACCTAAATCTCACCCTCACACTAGCCTTAGCCCTAACCCTCTCACTAACTGTAACCTAACCCTAATCCTAGCCTAAACTCTATCCCTAGCCCTAACCCTAACCCAACACCTACCACTAACAGTAACGCTAACCCAAACCCTAACCAGAACCAGAACCGTAACCCTAAACCTAACCCGAGCCCTAAACCTAACCCTAGCCCTAACCCTAGCCCTAACCCTAACCCTAAGCCTAACCCTAGCTCTAACCCTAACCCTAACCCTAAACCTAACTATAGCCTTAACCCTAACCCTAGGCCTAGACCTAACCCTACCCCTACCCCTACCCCTAAACCAAACTGTAACCCTAAACTGAAACTGAACCCTAACCCTAACCCTAGCCCTAGCTCTAGTTCTAAACCTAGCCCTAAACCTTACCCTAGCCCTAGCCCTAACCCTAGACCTTACCCTAACCCAAAGCCTACCACTAACCCTAATACAAACCCTCACCCTAACCCTAGCCCTCACCCTATACCTAACCCTAACCCTAACCCTAACCCTTGCCCTAGCCCAAGCCCTAGCCATAGCCCTAACCCTAACACTAGCCCTAGCCTTAGCCCTAACCCTTGTCCGAGCCCTAACCCTAACCATAGCCGTAACCCTAACCCTACCCTAATCCTACCCCTACCCCTTCCCATAACCCTAACCGTAGCCCTGACCCTAATGCTAACCCTGGCCCTAACACTAACCCTAACCCTCACCCTAACCCTAGTCCTGACCCTCACCCTAACCCAAACCGTAACCCTAACCCGATCTCTAACCCTAACCATAGCCCTTGCCCTAACCCTTGCCCTAGCCCTAGCCCTAGCCCGAGCCCTAACCCTCACCCTCACCCTCACCCTCACCCTAACCCTAACCCTAACCCTAACCCTAACCATAGCCCTTCCCTAACCCTTGCCCTAGCCCTAGCCCTAGCCCTAACCCTAACCCTAACCCAAGCCCTACCCCTAGCCCTACCCCTAGCCCTTACCGTAGCCCTAGCAGTAACCCTAGCCCTAGCCTGAACACTAACCCTAACCCAAACCCTAACCCTAACCCTAACCCTAACTCTAACCTTAACCCTAACCCTAACCCTAACCCTAACCCTAACCCTAACCCTCGACCTAACCCTAGCCCTAACCCTAATCCTAACGCTAACCATAACCCTAACCCTAACAAAAAACCATATCCCTAAACCTAACTCTCACCCTAACACTAGCCTTAGCCCTAACCCTCTCACTAACTGTAACCCTAACCCTAATCCTAGCCTAAACTCTATCCCTAGCCCTAACCCTAACCCAACACCTACCACTAACCCTAACGCTAACCCAAACCCTAACCAGAACCAGAACCGTAACCCTAACCCTAACCCGAGCCCTAAACCTAACCCTAGCCCTAACCCTAACCCTAAGCCTAACCCTAGCGCTAACCCTAACCCTAACCCTAAACCTAACTATAGCCTTAACCCAAACCCTAGGCCTAGACCTAAACCTACCCCTGCCCCTACCCCTAAACCAAACTGTAACCCTAAACTAAAACTGAACCCTAACCCTAACCCTAGCCCTAGCTCTAGTTCTAAACCTAGCCCTAACCCTGACCCTAGCCCTAGCCCTAACCCTAGACCTTACCCTAACTCAAAGCCTACCACTAACCCTAACACAAACCCTAACGATAACCGTAGACCTAACCCTAATGCTAACCCTAGCCCTAACACTAACCAGAACCCTCACCCTAACCCTAGCCCTCACCCTATACCTAACCCTAACCCTAAACCTAACCCTTGCCCTAGCCCAAGCCCTAGCCATAGCCCTAACACTAACACTAGCCCTAGCCTTAACCCTAACCCTTATCCGAGCCCTAACCCTAACCATAGCCATAACCCTAACCCTACCCTAATCCTACCCCGACCCCTTCCCATAAACCTAACCGTAGCCCTGACCCTAATGCTAACCCTGGCCCTAACACTAACCCTAACCCTCACCCTAACCCTAGTCCTGACCCTCACCCTAACCCCAACCGTAACCCTAACCCGATCTCTAACCCTAATCATAGCCCTTGCCCTAACCCTTGCCCTAACCCTTGCCCTAGCCCTAGCCCTAGCCCTAGCCCTAGCCCTAACCCTCACCCTAACCCTAACCCTAACCCTAACCCTAACCATAGCCCTTGCCCTAACCCTTGCCCTAGCCCTAGCCCTAGCCCTAAAACTAACCCTAACCCAAGCCCTAACCCTAGCCCTAACCCTAGCTCTAACCGTAGCCCTAGCAGTAACCCTAGCCCTAGCCCGAACACTAACCCTAACCCTAACCCAAACCCTAACGCTAACCCTAACTCTAACCTTAACCCTAACCCTAACCCTAACCCTAACCCTAACCCTAACCCTCGACCTAACCCTAGCCCTAACCCTAATCCTAACGCTAACCATAACCCTAACCCTAACAAAAAACCATATCCCTAAACCTAAATCTCACCCTAACACTAGCCTTAGCCCTAACCCTCTCACTAACTGTAACCCTAACCCTAATCCTAGCCTAAACTCTATCCCTAGCCCTAACCCTAACCCAACACCTACCACTAACCCTAACGCTAACCCAAACCCTAACCAGAACCGTAACCCTAACCCTAACCCGAGCCCTAAACCTAACCCTAGCCCTAACCCTAACCCTAAGCCTAACCCTAGCGCTAACCCTAACCCTAACCCTAAACCTAACTTTAGCCTTAACCCTAACCCTAGGCCTACACCTAACCCTACCCCTACCCCTACCCATGAACCAAACTGTAACCCTAAACTAAAACTGAACCCTAACCCTAACCTTACCCCTAGCTCTAGTTCTACCCCTATCCCTAACCCTTACCCTAGCCCTAGCCCTAACCCTAGACCTTACCCTAACTCAAAGCCTACCACTAACCCTAACACAAATCCTAACCATAACCGTAGCCCTAACCTTAATGCTAACCCTAGCCCTAACACTAACCAGAACCCTCACCCTAGCCCTAGCCCTAGCCCTAACCCTAGCCCTAGCCCGAACCCTAAGCCTAAGCCTAAGCCTAACCCTAACCCTAACCCTAGCCCAAAGCGTCACCCTAACGATAACCCTAACCCTAGAGCTAACCCTAACCCTAACCCTAACCCTAAACATCACCCTAGCCCTAGCCCTAAACCTAACCCCAACCGCAACCCTAACCCTAACCCAAACCATAAATCTACCCCAAACCCTAACCCTAACCCGAACCGAACCCGAACTCAAACCCTAACCCCAACCCCAACCCTAGCCCTAACTCTAACCCTAACCCTAACCCTAACCCTAACCCTAACCCTAACCGTAACCCTAACCGTAACCCCAAACCTAACCCTAGCCCTAGCCCTAACATTAACCCTAACCCTAGCCCTAACCCTAGACCTTACCCTAACCCAAAGCCTACCACTAACCCTAATACAAACCCTAACCATAACCGTAGCCCTAACCCTAATGCTTACCCTAGCCCTAACACTAACCAGAACCCTCACCCTAACCCTAGCCCTCACCCTATACCTAACCCTAACCCTAACCCTAACCCTAACCCTTGCCCTAGCCGAAGCCCTAGCCATACCTCTAACCCTAACACTAGCCCTAGCCTTAGCCCTAACCCTACCCTAATCCTACCCCTACCCCTACCCGTAACCCTAACAGTAGCCCTGACCCTAATGCTAACCCTGGCCCTAACACTAACACTAACCCTCACCCTAACCCTAGTCCTGACCCTCACCCTAACCCCAACCGTAACCCTAACCCGAACTCTAACCCTAACCATAGCCCTTGCCCTAACCCTTGCCCTAGCCCTAGCCCTAGCCCTAGCCCTAGCCCTCACCCTAACCCTAACCCTAACCCTAACCCTAACCCTAACCATAGCCCTTGCCCTAACCCTTGCCCTAGCCCTAGCCCTAGCCCTAGCCCTAACCCTAAACCTAACCCAAGCCCTAACCCTAGCCCTAACCCTAGGCCTAACCGTAGCCCTAGCAGTAACCCTAGCCCTAGCCCTAGCCCGAACACTAACCCTAACCCTAACCCAAACCCTAACCCTAACCCTAACTCTAACCTTAACCCTAAACCTAACCATAACCCTAACCCTAACCCTAACACTAACCCTCGACCTAACCCTAGCCCTAACCCTAATCCTAACGCTAACCATAACCCTAACCCTAACAAAAAAACATATCCCTAAACCTAAATCTCACCCTAACCCTCGTCTTAGCCCTAACCCTCTCACTAACTGTAACCCTAACCCTAATCCTAGCCCAAACCCTAACCCTAGCCCTAACCCAACCCCTACCACTAACCCTAACCCTAACCCAAACCCTAACCAGAACCGTAACCCTAAACATAACACTGACCCGAGCCCTAAACCTGAACCTAGCCCTAACCCTAACCATAACCCTAACCCTAGCGCTAATCCTAACTCTAACGCTAACCCTAAACCTAACCCTAGCCCTAACCCTAACCCTAGGCCTAGCCGTAACCATACCCCTACCCCTACCCCTGCCCCTAACCCAAACTGTAACCCTAAACTGAACCTGAACCTGAACCCTAACCCTAGTCCTAGCTCTAGCTCTAACCCTAGCCCTAACCATTACCTAGCCCTAGCCCTAGCCCTAACCCTAGCCCTAATCCTAGCCCAAACCCTAACCCTAACCCTAGCCCTAGCCCTAAACCTAACCCTAGCCCTAACCCTAACCCTAACCCTAACCCTAACCCTAGCCCTAGCCCTAACACTAACACTAACACTAAAACTAACCCTATCCCTATCCCTATCCCTATCCCTATCCCTATCCCTATCCCTATCCCAAGCCCTAGCCCTAGCTCTAACACTACAACTAACCCTAGCCCTACCCCTAAACCTGCCCCTAAGTCTAACCCTAACCCTACACCTAAACCTAACCCTAACACTAACCCTAACACTAACCCTAGCCCTAGCCCTAGCCCTAGCCCTAACCCTAACACAAACCCTAGCCCTAGCCCTCGCCCTAAACCTAACCCTAACCCTAACCCTAACCCTAGCCCTAGCCCTAACCCTACCCTAAACCTAACCTGAAGTCTAGCCCTAACCCTAACTCTAACCCAAATCCTAAACCTAACCCAAACCCTAACCCTAGCCATAACCCTAACCCTAACCTTAGCCCAAACCCTAACCCTAGACCTAACCCTAACCCAAAGCCTACCACAAACCCTAACCCAAACCCTAACCATAACCATAGCCCTAACCGTGACCCTAACCGTAGCCCTAACCCTAATGCTAACCCTAGCCCTAACACTAACCCTAACCCTCACCCTAACCCTAGCCCTCACCCTAACCCTGACCCTAACCCTACCCCTAACCATAACCCTAACCATAGCCCTTGCCGTAACCCTTGCCGTAGCCCTAACCCTAGCCCTAACCCTAGTCGTAACCATAGCCCTAGCCCTAACCCTAGCCCTAGCCCGAACCCTAACCCTAACCCTAACCCTAACCCTAACCATAACACTAACCCTAACCCTAGACCTAACCCTAACCCTAACCCTAACCCTAACCCTAGCCCTAGCCCTAACCCTAAGCCTAACCCAAACCATATCCCTAAACCTAAGCCTAACCCTAACACTAGCCTTAGCCCTAACCCTCTCACTAACTGTAACCTAACCCTAATCATAGCCTAAACTCTATCCCTAGCCCTAACCCTAACCCAACACCTACCACTAACCGTAACGCTAACCCAAACCCTAACCAGAACCAGAACCGTAACCCAAAACCTAACCCGAGCCCTAAACCTAACCCTAGCCCTAACCCTAACCCTAAGCCTAACCCTAGCGCTAACCCTAACCCTAACCCTAAACCTAACTATAGCCTTAACCCTAACCCTAGGCCTAGACCTAACCCTACCCCTATGCCTACCCCTAAACCAAACTGTAACCCTAAACTGAAACTGAACCCTAACCCTAACCCTAGCCCTAGCTCTAGTTCTAAACCTAGCCCTAACCCTTACCCTAGCCCTAGCCCTAACCCTAGACCTTACCCTAACCCAAAGCCTACCACTAACCCTAATACCAACCCTAACCATAACCGTAGCCCTAACCCTAATGCTTACCCTAGCCCTAACACTAACCAGAACCCTCACCCTAACCCTAGCCCTCACCCTATACCTAACCCTAACCCTAACCTTAACCCTTGCCCTAGCCATAGCCCTAACCCTAACACTAGCCCTAGCCTTAGCCCTAACCCTTGTCCGAGCCCTAACCCTAACCATAGCCGTAACCCTAACCCTACCCTAATCCTACCCCTACCCCTACCCCTAACCCTAACTGTAGCCCTGACCCTAATGCTAACCCTGGCCCTAACACTAACCCTAACCCTCACCCTAACCCTAGTCCTGACCCTCACCCTAACCCCCACCGTAACCCTAACCCGAACTCTAACCCTAATCATAGTCCTTGCCCTAACCCTTGCCCTAGCCCTAGCCCTAGCCCGAGCCCTAACCCTCACCCTAACCCTAACCCTAACCCTAACCCTAACCATAGCCCTTGCCCTAACCCTTGCCC
>NC_139475.1:21875000-21910000 GCF_057233095.1 Heloderma suspectum | reverse complement strand
CCAACCCTAACCCTAACCCCAACCCTAACCCCAACCCTAACCCTAACCCTAACCCCAACCATAACCCCGACCCTAAACCTAACCCGAACCCTAACCCTAACCCTGACCCTGACCCTAACCCTATCCCTAACCCTAACCCTAACCACAACCCTAACCCTAACCCTAACCCTAACCCTAACCCTAACCATAGCCCTTGCCTAACCCTTGCCCTAGCTCTAGCCCTAGCCCTAGCCCTAACCCTAACCCAAGCCCTAACCCTAGCCCTAACCCTAGCCCTAACCTTAGCCCTAACTGTAGCCCTAGCAGTAACCCTAGCCCTAGCCCGAACACTGACCCTAACCCTAACACAAACCCTAACCCTAACCCTAACTCTAACCTTAACCCTAACCCTAACCCAAACCCTAACCCTAACCCTAACTCTAACCTTAACCCTAACCCAAACCCTAGCCCTAACCCTAACCCAAAGCCTACCACTAAACCTAACCAAAACCCTAACCATAATCATAAACCTAACCCTAACCCTAGCCCTAACCCTAATGATAACCCTAGCCCTAACCCTAACCCTAAAACTAACCCTCACCCTAAACCTAGCCCTCACCCTAACCCTAACTCTACTCCTAACCCTAAACCTCACCGAACCCTAACCCTAGACATGACGCAAGCCCTAACCGTAGCCCTAGCCCTAGCCCTAACCCTAACCCTAACCCTAAACCTAAACCTAAACCTAACTCTAATGCTAACGCTAACGCCAGCCCTAACCCTAATGCTAACCCTAGCCGTAACCCTCACCCTCACCCTAACCATAGCCCTCACACTGACCCTAACCCTAACCGTAACAATAGCCCTTGACCTAACCCTTGCCCTATCCCTATCCCTATCCCTATCCCTAGTCCTATCCCTAGCCCTAACCCTAACCCTAACCCTAACCCAAGCCCAAACCCTAGCCGTATCCCTAACCCCGCCCTAACCCTAACTCTAGCCCTAACCCGAACCCTAGCCCTAAACCTAACACTAACCCTAGCCCTAGCCCTAGACCTAGCCCTATCCCTATCCCTAGCCCTAGCCCGAGCCTTAACCCTAAACCTAACCCTAGCCCTAACCCTAACCCTAACCCTAACCCTAGCCCTAGCGCTAACCCTAACGCTAACCCTAACCCTAACCCTAGCCCTAGCCCTAGCTTTAACCCTAGCCCTAGCCCTAGCCCTAAACCTAACCCCAACCCCAACCCTAACCCTAACCCAAACCAGAAACCTACCCCAAACCCTAACCCTAAGCCGAACCGAACCCAAACTCAAACCCTAACCCCAACCCCAACCACAACACAACACCAACCGCAACCACAACCGTAAACCTAACCCTAACCCTAACCCTAATCCTAACCTCTACCCCAACCCTAGCCCTAACTCTAACCCTAACCCTAACCCTAACCCTAACCGTAACCCTAACCGTAACCCCAAACCTAACCCTAGCCCTAGCCCTAACATTAACCCTAACCCTAGCCCTAACCCTAGACCTTACCCTAACCCAAAGCCTACCACTAACCCTAATACAAACCCTAACCATAACCGTAGCCCTAACCCTAATGCTCACCCTAGCCCTAACACTAACCAGAACCCTCACCCTAACCCTAGCCCTCACCCTATACCTAACCCTAACCCTAACCCTAACCCTAACCCTTGCCCTAGCCCAAGCCCTAGCCATAGCCCTAACCCTAACACTAATCCTAGCCTTAGACCTAACCTTTGTCCGAGCCCTAACCCTAACCATAGCCGTAACCCTAACCCTACCCTAATCCTACCCCTACACCTCCCCTAACCCTAACCGTAGCCCTGACCCTAATGCTAACCCTGGCCCTAACACTAACCCTAACCCTCACCCTAACCCTAGTCCTGACCCTCACCCTAACCCCAACCGTAACCCTAACCCGAACTCTAACCCTAACCATAGCCCTTGCCCTAACCCTTGCCCTAGCCCTAGCCCTAGCCCTAGCCCTAACCCTCACCCTCACCCTAACCCTAACCCTAACCCTAACCCTAACCCTAACCATAGCCCTTGCCTAACCCTTGCCCTCGCCCTAGCCCTAGCCCTAACCCTAACCCAAGCCCTAACCCTAGCCCTAACCCTAGCCCTAACCTTAGCCCTAACTGTAGCCCTAGCAGTAACCCTAGCCCTAGCCCGAACACTAACCCTAACCCTAACACAAACCTTAACCCTAACCCTAACTCTAACCTTAACCCTAACCCTAACCCAAACCCTAACCCTAACCCTAACCCTAACCCTAACCCTAACTCTAACCTTAACCCTAACCCTAACCCTAACCCTAACCCTAACCCTCGACCTAACCCTAACCCTAGCCCTAACCCTAATCCTAACGCTAACCATAACCCTAACCCTAACAAAAAACCATATCCCTAAACCTAAATCTCACCCTAACACTAGCCTTAGCCCCAACCCTCTCACTAACTGTAACCCTAACCCTAATCCTAGCCTAAACGCTATCCCTAGCCCTAACCCTAACCCAACACCTACCACTAACCCTAACGCTAACCAAAACCCTAACCAGAACCAGAACCGTAACCCTAACCCTAACCTGAGCCCTAAACCTAACCCTAGCCCTAACCCTAACCCTAAGCCTAACCCTAGCGCTAACCCTAACCTTAACCCTAAACCTAACTATAGCCTTAACCCTAACCCTAGGCCTAGACCTAACCCTACCCCTACCCCTACCCCTAAACCAAACTGTAACCCTAAACTAAAACTGAACCCTAACCCTAACCCTAGCCCTAGCTCTAGTTCTAACCCTAGCCCTAACCCTTACCCTAGCCCTAGCCCTAACCCTAGACCTTACCCTAACTCAAAGCCTACCACTAACCCTAACACAAACCCTAACCATAACCGTAGCCCTAACCCTAATGCTAACCCTAGCCCTAACACTAACCAGAACCCTCACCCTAACCCTAGCCCTCACCCTATACCTAACCCGAACCCTAACCCTAACCCTAACCTAAGCCCTAACCCTAGCCCTAACCCTAGCCCTATCCGTAGCCCTAGCCCTAGCCCTAGCCCGAACCCTAACCCTAACCCTAACCCTAACCCTAAACCTAACCCTAACCCTAGCCCAAAGCGTCACCCTAACGATAACCCTAACCCTAGACCTAACCCTAACCCTAACCCTAACCCTAAACCTCACCCTAGCCCTAACCCTAACCCAAACCCTAACCCAAACCCTAGCCCTAACCCTAACCCAAAGCCTACCACTAAACCTAACCAAAACCCTAACCATAATCATAAACCTAACCCTAACCCTAGCCCTAACCCTAATGATAACCCTAGCTCAACCCTAACCCTAAAACTAACCCTCACCCTAAACCTAGCCCTCACCCTAACCCTAACTCTACTCCGAACACTAAACCTCACCGAACCCTAACCCTAGCCATGACGCAAGCCCTAACCGTAGCCCTAGCCCTAGCCCTAACCCTAACCCTAACCCTAACCCTAAACCTAAACCTAACTCTAATGCTAACGCTAACGCCAGCCCTAACCCTAATGCTAACCCTAGCCGTAACCCTCACCCTCACCCTCACCCTAACCATAGCCCTCACACTGACCCTAAACCTAACCGTAACAATAGCCCTTGACCTAACCCTTGCCCTATCCCTATCCCTATCCCTATCCCTAGTCCTAGCCCTATCCCTATCCCTATCCCTATCCCTGTCCCTAGTCCTATCCCTAACCCTAACCCTAACCCTAACCCTAACCTTAACCCTAACCCTAACCCTAACCCTAACCCTAACCCTAACCCTAACCCTCGACCTAACCCTAGCCCTAACCCTAATCATAACGCTAACCATAACCCTAACCCTAACAAAAAACCATATTCCTAAACCTAAATCTCACCCTAACACTAGCCTTAGCCCTAACCCTCTCACTAACTGTAACCCTAACCCTAATCCTAGCCCTAGCTCTAGTTCTAACCCTAGCCCTAACCCTTTCCCTAGCCCTAGCCCTAACCCTAGACCTTATCCTAGCCCTATCCGTAGCCCTAGCCCTAGCCCTAACCCTAACCCTAACCCGAACCCTAACCCTAACCCTAACCCTAACCCTAACCCTAACCCTAGACCTAACCCTAACCCTAACCCTAACCCTAAACCTCACCCTAGCCCTAACCCTAACCCAAACCCTTACCCTAACCCTAACCCTAACCCAAACAGTATCCCTAACCCTAAGCATAACCCTAGGCTTAGCCCTAACCCTCTCACTTACAATAACCCTAACCCTAACCCTAGCCCCAACCCTGACCCTAGCCCTAACCCTAACCCAACCCCTACCACTAACCCTAACCCTAACCCTAACCATAACCATAACCCTAACCCTAACCCGAGCCCCAAACTTAACCCTATCCCTAACCCTAAACGTAACCCTAGTGCTAACCCTAACGCTAAGCCTAAGCCTAAACCTAACCTTAGCCCTAATTCTAACCCTAGGCCTAGCCCTAACCCTAGCCCTAGCCCTACCCTACCCCTACCCCTAACTCAAACTGTAACCCTAAACTGAACCTGAACCCTAACGCTAGCCCTAAATCTAGCTCTAACGCATGTCCTAACCATTAACCTAGCCCTAATCCTAACCCTAACCCTAACCCAAACCCTAACCCAAACCCTAGCCCTAACCCTAACCCAAAGCCTACCACTAAACCTAACCAAAACCCTAACCATAATCATAAACCTAACCCTAACCCTAGCCCTAACCCTAATGATAACCCTAGCCCTAACCCAAACCCTAAAACTAACCCTCACCCTAAACCTAGCCCTCACCCTAACCCTAACTCTACTCCTAACCCTAAACCTCACCGAACCCTAACCCTAGCCATAACGCTAGCCCTAACCGTAGCTCTAGCCCTAGCCCTAACCCTAACCCTAACCCTAACCCTAACCATAAACCTAAACCTAACTCTAACGCTAACGCCAGCCCTAACCCTAATGCTAACCCTAGCCGTAACCCTCATCCTCACCCTCACCCTAACCATAGCCCTCACACTGACCCTAACCCTAACTGTAACAATAGCCCTCGACCTAACCCTAGCCCTAACCCTAATCCTAACGCTAACCATAACCCTAACCCTAACAAAAAAACATATCCCTAAACCTAAATCTCACCCTAACACTGGCCTTAGCCCTAACCCTCTCACTAACTGTAACCCTAACCCTAATCCTAGCCTAAACTCTATCCCTAGCCCTAACCCTGACCCAACACCTACCACTAACCCTAACCCTAACGCTAACCCAAACCCTAACCAGAACCAGAACCGTAACCCTAACCCTAACCCGAGCCCTAAACTTAACCCTAGCCCTAACCCTAACCCTAAGCCTAACCCTAGCGCTAACCCTAACAATAACCCTAAACCTAACTATAGCCTTAACCCAAACCCTAGGCCTAGACCTACCCCTACCCCTACCCCTACCCCTAAACCAAACTGTAACCCTAAACTAAAACTGAACCCTAACCCTAACCCTAGCCCTAGCTCTAGTTCTAAACCTAGCCCTAACCCTGACACTAGCCCTAGCCCTAACCCTAGACCTTACCCTAACAAAAAGCCAACCACTAACCCTAACACAAACACTAACCAGAACCCTCACCCTAACCCTAGCCCTCACCCTATACCTAACCCGAACCATAAACCTAACCCTAACCCTAACCCTAACCTAAGACCTAACCCTAGCCCTAACCCTAGCCCTATCCGTAGCCCTAGCCCTAACCCTAGCCCTAGCCCGAACCCGAACCCGAACCCTAACCCTAACCCTAACCCTAACCCTAACCCTAGCCCAAAGCATCACCCTAACGATAACCCTAACCCTAGACCTAACCCTAACCCTAACCCTAACCCTAAACCTCACCCTAGCCCTAACCCTAACCCTAACCCTACCCCTACCCCTACCCCTACACCTAACCCTAGCCCTAGCACTAACCCTAACCCTAACCCTACCCCTAACCCTAACCCTAGCCCTAGCGCTAACCCTAACGCTAACCCTAACCCTAGCCCTAGCCCTAGCTTTAACCCTAGCCCTAGCCCTAACCCTAGCCCTAGCCCTAAACCTAACCCCAACCCCAACCCTAACCCTAACCCTAACCCTAACCCGAACCGAACCCGAACTCAAACCCTAACCCCAACCCCAACCACAACACCAACCGCAACCACAACCGTAACCCTAAGCCTAACACTAACCCTAACCCTAACCTCAACCACAACCCTAGCCCTAACTCTAACCCTAACCCTAACCCTAACCGTAACCCCAAACCTAACCCTATCCCTAGCCCTAACATTAACCCTAACCCTAGCCATAGCCTTAATCCTCACCCTAACCCTAACCCAAACCCTAACCCAAACCCTAGCCCTAACCCTAACCCAAAGCTTACCACTAAACCTAACCAAAACCCTAACCATAATCATAATCATAAACCTAACCCTAACCCTAGCCCTAATCCTAATGATAACCCTAGCCCTAACCCTAACCCTAAAACTAACCCTCACCCTAAACCTAGGCCTCACCCTAACCCCAACCCTAACCCTAACCCTCACCAAGCCCTAACCCTAGCCCTAAGCCTAGCCCTAACCGTAGCCCTAGCCCCAGCCCTAACCCTAACCCTAACCCTTGCCCTAGCCCTAGCCCTAGCCCTAGCCCTAACCCTAACCCAAGCCCTAACCCTAGCCCTAACCCTAGGCCTAACCGTAGCCCTAGCAGTAACCCTAGCCATAGCCCGAACACTAACCCTAACCCTAACCCAAACCCTAACCCTAACCCTAACTCTAACCTTAACCCCAACCCTAACCCTAACCCTAACCCTAACCCTAACCCTAACCCTCGACCTAACCCTAGCCCTAACCCTAATCCTAACGCTTACCATAACCCTAACCCTAACAAAAAACCATATCCCTAAACCTAAATCTCACCCTAACCCTAGCCTTAGCCCTAACCCTCTCACTAACTGTAACCCTAACCCTAATCCTAGCCCAAACCCTAACCCTAGCCCTAACCCAACCCCTACCACTAACCCTAACCCTAACCCAAACCCTAACCAGAACCGTAACCCTAAACCTAACACTAACCCGAGCCCTAAACCTGAACCTAACCCTAACCCTAACCATAACCCTAACCCTAGCGCTAATCCTAACTCTAACGCTAACCCTAAACCTAACCCTAGCCCTAGCCCTAACCCTAGGCCTAGCCGTAACCATACACCTACCCCTACCCCTGCCCCTAACCCAAACTGTAACCCTAAACTGAACCTGAACCTGAACCCTAACCCTAGCCCTAGCTCTAGCTCTGACCCTAGCCCTAACCGTTACCCTAGCCCTAGCCCTAGCCCTAACCCTAGCCCTAATCCTACCCCGAGCCCTAACCCTAACCCTAGCCCTAACCCTAACACTAACCCTAGCCCTAGCCCTAACCCTAACCCTAACCCTAACCCTAACCCTAACCCTCACCCTAACCCTAGCCCTAGCCCTAACACTAACACTAACCCTATCCCTATCCCTATCCCTATCCCTATTCCTATCCCTATCCCAAGCCCTAGCCCTAGCTCTAACACTACAACTAACCCTAGCCCTACCCCTAAACCTGCCCCTAAGCCTAACCCTAACCCTACACCTAAACCTAACCCTAACCCTAACCCTAACCCTAACCCTAACACTAACCCTAGCCCTAGCCCTAGCCCTAGCCCTAACCCTAACACAAACCCTAGCCCTAGCCCTAGCCCTCGCCCTAAACCTAACCCTAAACCTAACCCTAACCCTAACCCTAACCCTAACCCTAGCCCTAGCCCTAGCCCTAGCCCTAACCCTACCCTAAACCTAACCTGAACTCTAGCCCTAACCCTTGCCCTAACTCTAACCCTAACCCTAACCCTAACCCTAACCCTAACCATAGCCGTAACCCTAACACTACCCTAATCCTACCCCTACCCGTACCCCTACCCCTAACCCTAACCGTAGCCCTGACCCTAATGCTAACCCTGGCCCTAACACTAACCCTAACCCTCACCCTAACCCTAGCCCTGACCCTCACCCTAACCCCAACCCTAACCCTAACCCTAACTCTAACTCTAAGCATAGCCCTTACCCTAACCCTTGCCCTAGCCCTAGCCCTAGCCGTAACCCTCACCCTCACCCTAACCCTAACCCTAACCCTAACCCTAACCCTAACCCTAACCATAGCCCTTGCCTAACCCTTGCCCTAGCTCTAGCCCTAGCCCTAGCCCTAGCCCTAACCCTAACCCAAGCCCTAACCCTAGCCCTAACCCTAGCCCTAACCTTAGTCCTAACTGTAGCCCTAGCAGTAACCCTAGCCCTAGCCCGAACACTGACCCTAACCCTAACACAAACCCTAACCCTAACCCTAACTCTAACCTTAACCCTAACCCTAACCCAAACCCTAACCCTAACCCTAACTCTAACCTTAACCCTAACCCTAACCCTAACCCACGACCTAACCCTAGCCCTAACCCTAATCCTAACGCTAACCATAACCCTAACCCTAACAAAAAACCATATCCCTAAACCTAAATCTCACCCTAACACTAGCCTTAGCCCTAACCCTCTCACTAACTCTAGCCCTAACCCTAACCCTAAGCCTAACCCTAGCGCTAACCCTAACCTTAACCCTAAACCTAACTATAGCCTTAACCCTAACCCTAGGCCTAGACCTAACCCTACCCCTACCCCTACCCCTAAACCAAACTGTAACCCTAAACTAAAACTGAACCCTAACCCTAACCCTAGCCCTAGCTCTAGTTCTAACCCTAGCCCTAACCCTGACCCTAGCCCTAGCCCTAACCCTAGACCTTACCCTAACTCAAAGCCTACCACTAACCCTAACACAAACCCTAACCATAACCGTAGCCCTAACCCTAATGCTAACCCTAGACCTAACACTAACCAGAACCCTCACCCTAACCCTAGCCCTCACCCTATACCTAACCCGAACCATAACCCTAACCCTAACCCTAACCTAAGCCCTAACCCTAGCCCTAACCCTAGCCCTATCCGTAGCCCTAGCCCTAGCCCTAACCCTAGCCCTAGCCCGAACCCTAACCCTAACCCTAACCCTAACCCTAACCCTAGCCCAAAGCGTCACCCTAAAGATAACCCTAACCCTAGACCTAACCCTAACCCTAACCCTAACCCTAAACCTCACCCTAGCCCTAACCCTAACCCAAACCCTAGCCCTAACCCTAACCCAAAGCCTACCACTAAACCTAACCAAAACCCTAACCATAATCATAAACCTAACCCTAACCCTAGTCCTAACCCTAATGATAACCCTAGCCCAACCCTAACCCTAAAACTAACCCTCACCCTAAACCTAGCCCTCACCCTAACCCTAACTCTACTCCGAACACTAAACCTCACCGAACCCTAACCCTAGCCATGACGCAAGCCCTAACCGTAGCCCTAGCCCTAGCCCTAAACCTAACCCTAACCCTCCCCCTAAACCTAAACCTAACTCTAATGCTAACGCTAACGCCAGCCCTAACCCTAATGCTAACCCTAGCCGTAACCCTCACCCTCACCCTAACCATAGCCCTCACACTGATCCTAAACCTAACCGTAACAATAGCCCTTGACCTAACCCTTGCCCTATCCCTATCCCTATCCCAATCCCTAGTCCTATCCCTATCCCTATCCCTATCCCTATCCCTATCCCTAGTCCTATCCCTAACCCTAACCCTAACCCTAACCCTAACCCTAACCCAAGCCCAAACCCTAGCCGTAGCCCTAACCCCACCCTAACCCTAACCCGAACTCTAGCCCTAACCCGAACCCTAGCCCTAACCCTAACACTAACCCTAGCCCTAGCCCTAGCCCTAGCCCTAGCCCTAGCCCTAGCCCGAGCCTTAACCCTAAACCTAACCCTAGCCCAGACCCTATCCCTAAACCTATCCCTACCCCTAAACCTAACCCTAGCACTAACCCTAACCCTAACCCTAGCCCTAGCGCTAACCCTAACGCTAACCCTAACCCTAGCCCTAGCCCTAGCTTTAACCCTAGCCCTAGCCCTAGCCCTAAACCTAACCCCAACCCCAACCCTAACCCTAACCCAAACCATAAACCTACCCCAAACCCTAACCCTCACCCGAACCGAACCCGAACTCAAACCCTAACCCCAACCCCAACCACAACACAACACCAACCGCAACCACAACCGTAAACCTAACCCTAACCCTAACCCTAACCCTGACCTCTACCCCAACCCTAGCCCTAACTCTAACCCTAACCCTAACCCTAACCCTAACCGTAACCCTAACCGTAACCCCAAACCTAACCCTAGCGCTAGCCCTAACATTAACCCTAACCCTAGCCCTAACCCTAGACCTTACCCTAACCCAAAGCCTACCACTAACCCTAATACAAACCCTAACCATAACCGTAGCCCTAGCCCTAATGCTCACCCTAGCCCTAACACTAACCAGAACCCTCACCCTAACCCTAGCCCTCACCCTATACCTAACCCTAACCCTAACCCTAACCCTTGCCCTAGCCCAAGCCCTAGCCATAGCCCTAACCCTAACACTAGCCCTAGCCTTAGACCTAACCCTTGTCCGAGCCCTAACCCTCACCATAGCCGTAACCCTAACCCTACCCTAATCCTACCCCTACCCCTCCCCTAACCCTAACCGTAGCCCTGACCCTAATGCTAACCCTGGCCCTAACACTAACCCTAACCCTCACCCTAACCCTAGTCCTGACCCTCACCCTAACCCCAACCGTAACCCTAACCCGAACTCTAACCCTAACCTTAGCCCTTGCCCTAACCCTTGCCCTAGCTCTAGCCCTAGCCCTAGCCCTAACCCTAACCCTAACCCAAGCCCTACCCCTAGACCTAACCCTAGCCCTAACCGTAGCCCTAGCAGTAACCCTAGCCCTAGCCCGAACACTAACCCTAACCCAAACCCTAACCCTAACCCTAACCCTAACTCTAACCTTAACCCTAACCCTAACCCTAACCCTAACCCTAGCCCTAACCCTAATCCTAACGCTAAACATAACCCTAACCCTAACAAAAAACCATATCCCTAAACCTAACTCTCACCCTAACACTAGCCTTAGCCCTAATCCTCTCACTAACTGTAACCCTAACCCTAATCCTAGCCTAAACTCTATCCCTAGCCCTAACCCTAACCCAACACCTACCACTTACCCTAACGCTAACCCAAACCCTAACCAGAACCAGAACCGTAACCCTAACCCTCACCCTAACCCTAGCCCTGACCCTCACCCTAACCCCAACCCTAACCCTAACCCTAACTCTAACTCTAAGCATAGCCCTTACCCTAACCCTTGCCCTAGCCCTAGCCCTAGCCGTAACCCTCACCCTAACCCTAACCCTAACCCTAACCCTAACCCTAAACCTAACCATAGCCCTTGCCTAACCCTTGCCCTAGCTCTAGCCCTAGCCCTAGCCCTAGCCCTAACCCTAACCCAAGCCCTAACCCTAGCCCTAACCCTAGCCCTAACCTTAGCCCTAACTGTAGCCCTAGCAGTAACCCTAGCCCTAGCCCGAACACTGACCCTAACCCTAACACAAACCCTAACCCTAACCCTAACTCTAACCTTAACCCTAACCCTAACCCAAACCCTAACCCTAACCCTAACCCTAACTCTAACCTTAACCCTAACCCAAACCCTAGCCCTAACCCTAACCCAAAGCCTACCACTAAACCTAACCAAAACCCTAACCATAATCATAAACCTAACCCTAACCCTAATGATAACCCTAGCCCTAACCCTAACCCTAAAACTAACCCTCACCCTAAACCTAGCCCTCACCCTAACCCTAACTCTACTCCTAACCCTAAACCTCACCGAACCCTAACCCTAGACATGACGCAAGCCCTAACCGTAGCCCTAGCCCTAGCCCTAACCCTAACCCTAACCCTAACCCTAACCCTAAACCTAAACCTAACTCTAATGCTAACGCTAACGCCAGCCCTAACCCTAATGCTAACCCTAGCCGTAACCCTCACCCTCACCCTCATCCTAACCATAGCCCTCACACTGACCCTAACCCTAACCGTAACAATAGCCCTTGACCTAACCCTTGCCCTATCCCTATCCCTATCCCTATCCCTAGTCCTATCCCTAGCCCTAACCCTAACCCTAACCCTAACCCAAGCCCAAACCCTAGCCGTATCCCTAACCCCACCCTAACCCTAACTCTAGCCCTAACCCGAACCCTAGCCCTAAACCTAACACTAACCCTAGCTCTCACTAACTGTAACCTAACCCTAATCCTAGCCTAAACTCTATCCCTAGCCCTAACCCTAACCCAACACCTACCACTAACCGTAACGCTAACCCAAACCCTAACCAGAACCAGAACCGTAACCCTAAACCTAACCCGAGCCCTAAAACTAACCCTAGCCATAACCCTAGCCCTAACCCTAACCCTAAGCCTAACCCTAGCGCTAACCCTAACCCTAAACCTAACTATAGCCTTAACCCTAACCCTAGGCCTAGACCTACCCCTACCCCTACCCCTACCCCTAAACCAAACTGTAACCCTAAACTGAAACTGAACCCTAACCCTAACCCTAGCCCTAGCTCTAGTTCTAAACCTAGCCCTAAACCTTACCCTAGCCCTAGCCCTAACCCTAGACCTTACCCTAACCCAAAGCCTACCACTAACCCTAATACAAACCCTCACCCTAACCCTAGCCCTCACCCTATACCTAACCCTAACCCTAACCCTAACCCTTGCCCTAGCCCAAGCCCTAGCCATAGCCCTAACCCTAACACTAGCCCTAGCCTTAGCCCTAACCCTTGTCCGAGCCCTAACCCTAACCATAGCCGTAACCCTAACCCTACCCTAATCCTACCCCTACCCCTTCCCATAACCCTAACCGTAGCCCTGACCCTAATGCTAACCCTGGCCCTAACACTAACCCTAACCCTCACCCTAACCCTAGTCCTGACCCTCACCCTAACCCCAACCGTAACCCTAACCCGATCTCTAACCCTAACCATAGCCCTTGCCCTAACCCTTGCCCTAGCCCTAGCCCGAGCCCTAACCCTCACCCTCACCCTAACCCTAACCCTAACCCTAACCCTAACCCTAACCCTAACCATAGCCGTAACCCTAACACTACCCTAATCCTACCCCTACCCGTACCCCTACCCCTAACCCTAACCGTAGCCCTGACCCTAATGCTAACCCTGGCCCTAACACTAACCCTAACCCTCACCCTAACCCTAGCCCTGACCCTCACCCTAACCCCAACCCTAACCCTAACCCTAACTCTAACTCTAAGCATAGCCCTTACCCTAACCCTTGCCCTAGCCCTAGCCCTAGCCGTAACCCTCACCCTCACCCTAACCCTAACCCTAACCCTAACCCTAACCATAGCCCTTGCCTAACCCTTGCCCTAGCTCTAGCCCTAGCCCTAGCCCTAGCCCTAACCCTAACCCAAGCCCTAACCCTAGCCCTAACCCTAGCCCTAACCTTAGCCCTAACTGTAGCCCTAGCAGTAACCCTAGCCCTAGCCCGAACACTGACCCTAACCCTAACACAAACCCTAACCCTAACCCTAACTCTAACCTTAACCCTAACCCTAACCCAAACCCTAACCCTAACCCTAACTCTAACCTTAACCCTAACCCTAACCCTAACCCACGACCTAACCCTAGCCCTAACCCTAATCCTAACGCTAACCATAACCCTAACCCTAACAAAAAACCATATCCCTAAACCTAAATCTCACCCTAACACTAGCCTTAGCCCTAACCCTCTCACTAACTGTAACCCTAACTCTAATCCTAGCCTAAACGCTATCCCTATCCCTAACCCTAACCCAACACCTACCACTAACCGTAACGCTAACCCAAACCCTAACCAGAACCAGAACCGTAACCCTAACCCTAACCTGAGCCCTAAACCTAACCCTAGCCCTAACCCTAACCCTAAGCCTAACCCTAGCGCTAACCCTAACCTTAACCCTAAACCTAACTATAGCCTTAACCCTAACCCTAGGCCTAGACCTAACCCTACCCCTACCCCTACCCCTAAACCAAACTGTAACCCTAAACTAAAACTGAACCCTAACCCTAACCCTAGCCCTAGCTCTAGTTCTAACCCTAGCCCTAACCCTGACCCTAGCCCTAGCCCTAACCCTAGACCTTACCCTAACTCAAAGCCTACCACTAACCCTAACACAAACCCTAACCATAACCGTAGCCCTAACCCTAATGCTAACCCTAGACCTAACACTAACCAGAACCCTCACCCTAACCCTAGCCCTCACCCTATACCTAACCCGAACCATAACCCTAACCCTAACCCTAACCCAAGCCCTAACCCTAGCCCTAACCCTAGCCCTATCCGTAGCCCTAGCCCTAGCCCTAACCCTAGCCCTAGCCCGAACCCTAACCCTAACCCTAACCCTAACCCTAACCCTAGCCCAAAGCGTCACCCTAAAGATAACCCTAACCCTAGACCTAACCCTAACCCTAACCCTAACCCTAAACCTCACCCTAGCCCTAACCCTAACCCAAACCCTAACCCAAACCCTAGCCCTAACCCTAACCCAAAGCCTACCACTAAACCTAACCAAAACCCTAACCATAATCATAAACCTAACCCTAACCCTAGCCCTAACCCTAATGATAACCCTAGCCCAACCCTAACCCTAAAACTAACCCTCACCCTAAACCTAGCCCTCACCCTAACCCTAACTCTACTCCGAACACTAAACCTCACCGAACCCTAACCCTAGCCATGACGCAAGCCCTAACCGTAGCCCTAGCCCTAGCCCTAAACCTAACCCTAACCCTCCCCCTAAACCTAAACCTAACTCTAATGCTAACGCTAACGCCAGCCCTAACCCTAATGCTAACCCTAGCCGTAACCCTCACCCTCACCCTAACCATAGCCCTCACACTGATCCTAAACCTAACCGTAACAATAGCCCTTGACCTAACCCTTGCCCTATCCCTATCCCAATCCCTAGTCCTATCCCTATCCCTATCCCTATCCCTATCCCTATCCCTAGTCCTATCCCTAACCCTAACCCTAACCCTAACCCTAACCCAAGCCCAAACCCTAGCCGTAGCCCTAACCCCACCCTAACCCTAACCCGAACTCTAGCCCTAACCCAAACCCTAGCCCTAACCCTAACACTAACCCTAGCCCTAGCCCTAGCCCTAGCCCTAGCCCGAGCCTTAACCCTAAACCTAACCCTAGCCCAGACCCTATCCCTAAACCTATCCCTACCCCTAAACCTAACCCTAGCACTAACCCTAACCCTAACCCTAGCCCTAGCGCTAACCCTAACGCTAACCCTAACCCTAGCCCTAGCCCTAGCTTTAACCCTAGCCCTAGCCCTAGCCCTAAACCTAACCCCAACCCCAACCCTAACCCTAACCCAAACCATAAACCTACCCCAAACCCTAACCCTAACCCGAACCGAACCCGAACTCAAACCCTAACCCCAACCCCAAACACAACACAACACCAACCGCAACCACAACCGTAAACCTAACCCTAACCCTAACCCTAACCCTGACCTCTACCCCAACCCTAGCCCTAACTCTAACCCTAACCCTAACCCTAACCGTAACCCTAACCGTAACCCCAAACCTAACCCTAGCGCTAGCCCTAACATTAACCCTAACCCTAGCCCTAACCCTAGACCTTACCCTAACCCAAAGCCTACCACTAACCCTAATACAAACCCTAACCATAACCGTAGCCCTAGCCCTAATGCTCACCCTAGCCCTAACACTAACCAGAACCCTCACCCTAACCCTAGCCCTCACCCTATACCTAACCCTAACCCTAACCCTAACCCTTGCCCTAGCCCAAGCCCTAGCCATAGCCCTAACCCTAACACTAGCCCTAGCCTTCGACCTAACCCTTGTCCGAGCCCTAACCCTAACCATAGCCGTAACCCTAACCCTACCCTAATCCTACCCCTACCCCTCCCCTAACCCTAACCGTAGCCCTGACCCTAATGCTAACCCTGGCCCTAACACTAACCCTAACCCTCACCCTAACCCTAGTCCTGACCCTCACCCTAACCCAAACCGTAACCCTAACCCGATCTCTAACCCTAACCATAGCCCTTGCCCTAACCCTTGCCCTAGCCCTAGCCCTAGCCCGAGCCCTAACCCTCACCCTCACCCTCACCCTCACCCTAACCCTAACCCTAACCCTAACCCTAACCATAGCCCTTCCCTAACCCTTGCCCTAGCCCTAGCCCTAGCCCTAACCCTAACCCTAACCCAAGCCCTACCCCTAGCCCTACCCCTAGCCCTTACCGTAGCCCTAGCAGTAACCCTAGCCCTAGCCTGAACACTAACCCTAACCCAAACCCTAACCCTAACCCTAACCCTAACTCTAACCTTAACCCTAACCCTAACCCTAACCCTAACCCTAACCCTAACCCTCGACCTAACCCTAGCCCTAACCCTAATCCTAACGCTAACCATAACCCTAACCCTAACAAAAAACCATATCCCTAAACCTAACTCTCACCCTAACACTAGCCTTAGCCCTAACCCTCTCACTAACTGTAACCCTAACCCTAATCCTAGCCTAAACTCTATCCCTAGCCCTAACCCTAACCCAACACCTACCACTAACCCTAACGCTAACCCAAACCCTAACCAGAACCAGAACCGTAACCCTAACCCTAACCCGAGCCCTAAACCTAACCCTAGCCCTAACCCTAACCCTAAGCCTAACCCTAGCGCTAACCCTAACCCTAACCCTAAACCTAACTATAGCCTTAACCCAAACCCTAGGCCTAGACCTAAACCTACCCCTGCCCCTACCCCTAAACCAAACTGTAACCCTAAACTAAAACTGAACCCTAACCCTAACCCTAGCCCTAGCTCTAGTTCTAAACCTAGCCCTAACCCTGACCCTAGCCCTAGCCCTAACCCTAGACCTTACCCTAACTCAAAGCCTACCACTAACCCTAACACAAACCCTAACGATAACCGTAGACCTAACCCTAATGCTAACCCTAGCCCTAACACTAACCAGAACCCTCACCCTAACCCTAGCCCTCACCCTATACCTAACCCTAACCCTAAACCTAACCCTTGCCCTAGCCCAAGCCCTAGCCATAGCCCTAACACTAACACTAGCCCTAGCCTTAACCCTAACCCTTATCCGAGCCCTAACCCTAACCATAGCCATAACCCTAACCCTACCCTAATCCTACCCCGACCCCTTCCCATAAACCTAACCGTAGCCCTGACCCTAATGCTAACCCTGGCCCTAACACTAACCCTAACCCTCACCCTAACCCTAGTCCTGACCCTCACCCTAACCCCAACCGTAACCCTAACCCGATCTCTAACCCTAATCATAGCCCTTGCCCTAACCCTTGCCCTAACCCTTGCCCTAGCCCTAGCCCTAGCCCTAGCCCTAGCCCTAACCCTCACCCTAACCCTAACCCTAACCCTAACCCTAACCATAGCCCTTGCCCTAACCCTTGCCCTAGCCCTAGCCCTAGCCCTAAAACTAACCCTAACCCAAGCCCTAACCCTAGCCCTAACCCTAGCTCTAACCGTAGCCCTAGCAGTAACCCTAGCCCTAGCCCGAACACTAACCCTAACCCTAACCCAAACCCTAACGCTAACCCTAACTCTAACCTTAACCCTAACCCTAACCCTAACCCTAACCCTAACCCTAACCCTCGACCTAACCCTAGCCCTAACCCTAATCCTAACGCTAACCATAACCCTAACCCTAACAAAAAACCATATCCCTAAACCTAAATCTCACCCTAACACTAGCCTTAGCCCTAACCCTCTCACTAACTGTAACCCTAACCCTAATCCTAGCCTAAACTCTATCCCTAGCCCTAACCCTAACCCAACACCTACCACTAACCCTAACGCTAACCCAAACCCTAACCAGAACCGTAACCCTAACCCTAACCCGAGCCCTAAACCTAACCCTAGCCCTAACCCTAACCCTAAGCCTAACCCTAGCGCTAACCCTAACCCTAACCCTAAACCTAACTTTAGCCTTAACCCTAACCCTAGGCCTACACCTAACCCTACCCCTACCCCTACCCATAAACCAAACTGTAACCCTAAACTAAAACTGAACCCTAACCCTAACCTTACCCCTAGCTCTAGTTCTACCCCTATCCCTAACCCTTACCCTAGCCCTAGCCCTAACCCTAGACCTTACCCTAACTCAAAGCCTACCACTAACCCTAACACAAATCCTAACCATAACCGTAGCCCTAACCTTAATGCTAACCCTAGCCCTAACACTAACCAGAACCCTCACCCTAGCCCTAGCCCTAGCCCTAACCCTAGCCCTAGCCCGAACCCTAAGCCTAAGCCTAAGCCTAACCCTAACCCTAACCCTAGCCCAAAGCGTCACCCTAACGATAACCCTAACCCTAGAGCTAACCCTAACCCTAACCCTAACCCTAAACATCACCCTAGCCCTAGCCCTAAACCTAACCCCAACCGCAACCCTAACCCTAACCCAAACCATAAATCTACCCCAAACCCTAACCCTAACCCGAACCGAACCCGAACTCAAACCCTAACCCCAACCCCAACCCTAGCCCTAACTCTAACCCTAACCCTAACCCTAACCCTAACCCTAACCGTAACCCTAACCGTAACCCCAAACCTAACCCTAGCCCTAGCCCTAACATTAACCCTAACCCTAGCCCTAACCCTAGACCTTACCCTAACCCAAAGCCTACCACTAACCCTAATACAAACCCTAACCATAACCGTAGCCCTAACCCTAATGCTTACCCTAGCCCTAACACTAACCAGAACCCTCACCCTAACCCTAGCCCTCACCCTATACCTAACCCTAACCCTAACCCTAACCCTAACCCTTGCCCTAGCCGAAGCCCTAGCCATACCTCTAACCCTAACACTAGCCCTAGCCTTAGCCCTAACCCTACCCTAATCCTACCCCTACCCCTACCCGTAACCCTAACAGTAGCCCTGACCCTAATGCTAACCCTGGCCCTAACACTAACACTAACCCTCACCCTAACCCTAGTCCTGACCCTCACCCTAACCCCAACCGTAACCCTAACCCGAACTCTAACCCTAACCATAGCCCTTGCCCTAACCCTTGCCCTAGCCCTAGCCCTAGCCCTAGCCCTAGCCCTCACCCTAACCCTAACCCTAACCCTAACCCTAACCCTAACCATAGCCCTTGCCCTAACCCTTGCCCTAGCCCTAGCCCTAGCCCTAGCCCTAACCCTAAACCTAACCCAAGCCCTAACCCTAGCCCTAACCCTAGGCCTAACCGTAGCCCTAGCAGTAACCCTAGCCCTAGCCCTAGCCCGAACACTAACCCTAACCCTAACCCAAACCCTAACCCTAACCCTAACTCTAACCTTAACCCTAAACCTAACCATAACCCTAACCCTAACCCTAACACTAACCCTCGACCTAACCCTAGCCCTAACCCTAATCCTAACGCTAACCATAACCCTAACCCTAACAAAAAAACATATCCCTAAACCTAAATCTCACCCTAACCCTCGTCTTAGCCCTAACCCTCTCACTAACTGTAACCCTAACCCTAATCCTAGCCCAAACCCTAACCCTAGCCCTAACCCAACCCCTACCACTAACCCTAACGCTAACCCAAACCCTAACCAGAACCGTAACCCTAACCCTAACCCGAGCCCTAAACCTAACCCTAGCCCTAACCCTAACCCTAAGCCTAACCCTAGCGCTAACCCTAACCCTAACCCTAAACCTAACTTTAGCCTTAACCCTAACCCTAGGCCTACACCTAACCCTACCCCTACCCCTACCCATAAACCAAACTGTAACCCTAAACTAAAACTGAACCCTAACCCTAACCTTACCCCTAGCTCTAGTTCTACCCCTATCCCTAACCCTTACCCTAGCCCTAGCCCTAACCCTAGACCTTACCCTAACTCAAAGCCTACCACTAACCCTAACACAAATCCTAACCATAACCGTAGCCCTAACCTTAATGCTAACCCTAGCCCTAACACTAACCAGAACCCTCACCCTAGCCCTAGCCCTAGCCCTAACCCTAGCCCTAGCCCGAACCCTAAGCCTAAGCCTAAGCCTAACCCTAACCCTAACCCTAGCCCAAAGCGTCACCCTAACGATAACCCTAACCCTAGAGCTAACCCTAACCCTAACCCTAACCCTAAACATCACCCTAGCCCTAGCCCTAAACCTAACCCCAACCGCAACCCTAACCCTAACCCAAACCATAAATCTACCCCAAACCCTAACCCTAACCCGAACCGAACCCGAACTCAAACCCTAACCCCAACCCCAACCCTAGCCCTAACTCTAACCCTAACCCTAACCCTAACCCTAACCCTAACCGTAACCCTAACCGTAACCCCAAACCTAACCCTAGCCCTAGCCCTAACATTAACCCTAACCCTAGCCCTAACCCTAGACCTTACCCTAACCCAAAGCCTACCACTAACCCTAATACAAACCCTAACCATAACCGTAGCCCTAACCCTAATGCTTACCCTAGCCCTAACACTAACCAGAACCCTCACCCTAACCCTAGCCCTCACCCTATACCTAACCCTAACCCTAACCCTAACCCTAACCCTTGCCCTAGCCGAAGCCCTAGCCATACCTCTAACCCTAACACTAGCCCTAGCCTTAGCCCTAACCCTACCCTAATCCTACCCCTACCCCTACCCGTAACCCTAACAGTAGCCCTGACCCTAATGCTAACCCTGGCCCTAACACTAACACTAACCCTCACCCTAACCCTAGTCCTGACCCTCACCCTAACCCCAACCGTAACCCTAACCCGAACTCTAACCCTAACCATAGCCCTTGCCCTAACCCTTGCCCTAGCCCTAGCCCTAGCCCTAGCCCTAGCCCTCACCCTAACCCTAACCCTAACCCTAACCCTAACCCTAACCATAGCCCTTGCCCTAACCCTTGCCCTAGCCCTAGCCCTAGCCCTAGCCCTAACCCTAAACCTAACCCAAGCCCTAACCCTAGCCCTAACCCTAGGCCTAACCGTAGCCCTAGCAGTAACCCTAGCCCTAGCCCTAGCCCGAACACTAACCCTAACCCTAACCCAAACCCTAACCCTAACCCTAACTCTAACCTTAACCCTAAACCTAACCATAACCCTAACCCTAACCCTAACACTAACCCTCGACCTAACCCTAGCCCTAACCCTAATCCTAACGCTAACCATAACCCTAACCCTAACAAAAAAACATATCCCTAAACCTAAATCTCACCCTAACCCTCGTCTTAGCCCTAACCCTCTCACTAACTGTAACCCTAACCCTAATCCTAGCCCAAACCCTAACCCTAGCCCTAACCCAACCCCTACCACTAACCCTAACCCTAACCCAAACCCTAACCAGAACCGTAACCCTAAACATAACACTGACCCGAGCCCTAAACCTGAACCTAGCCCTAACCCTAACCATAACCCTAACCCTAGCGCTAATCCTAACTCTAACGCTAACCCTAAACCTAACCCTAGCCCTAACCCTAACCCTAGGCCTAGCCGTAACCATACCCCTACCCCTACCCCTGCCCCTAACCCAAACTGTAACCCTAAACTGAACCTGAACCTGAACCCTAACCCTAGTCCTAGCTCTAGCTCTAACCCTAGCCCTAACCATTACCTAGCCCTAGCCCTAGCCCTAACCCTAGCCCTAATCCTAGCCCAAACCCTAACCCTAACCCTAGCCCTAGCCCTAAACCTAACCCTAGCCCTAACCCTAACCCTAACCCTAACCCTAACCCTAACCCTAGCCCTAGCCCTAACACTAACACTAACACTAAAACTAACCCTATCCCTATCCCTATCCCTATCCCTATCCCTATCCCTATCCCTATCCCAAGCCCTAGCCCTAGCTCTAACACTACAACTAACCCTAGCCCTACCCCTAAACCTGCCCCTAAGTCTAACCCTAACCCTACACCTAAACCTAACCCTAACACTAACCCTAACACTAACCCTAGCCCTAGCCCTAGCCCTAGCCCTAACCCTAACACAAACCCTAGCCCTAGCCCTCGCCCTAAACCTAACCCTAACCCTAACCCTAACCCTAGCCCTAGCCCTAACCCTACCCTAAACCTAACCTGAAGTCTAGCCCTAACCCTTGCCCTAACTCTAACCCTAACCCTAACCCTAACCCTAACCATAGCCGTAACCCTAACCCTACCCTAATCCTACCCCTACCCCTACCCCTAACCCTAACCGTAGCCCTGACCCTAATGCTAACCCTGGCCCTAACACTAACCCTAACCCTCACCCTAACCCTAGCCCTGACCCTCACCCTAACCCCAACCCTAACCCTAACCCTAACCCTAACTCTAACCCTAAGCATAGCCCTTGCCCTAACCCTTGCCCTAGCCCTAGCCCTAACCCTCACCCTAACCCTAACCCTAACCCTAACCCTAACCCTAACCCTAAACCTAACCATGGCCCTTGCCTAACCCTTGCCCTAGCCCTAGCCCTAACCCTAACCCAAGCCCTAACCCTAGCCCTAACCCTAGCCCTAACCTTAGCCCTAACTGTAGCCCTAGCAGTAACCCTAGCCCTAGCCCGAACACTAACCCTAACCCTAACACAAACCCTAACCCTAACCCTAACTCTAACCTTAACCCTAACCCTAACCTTAACCCTAACCCTAACCCTCGACCTAACCCTAGCCCTAACCCTAATCCTAACGCTAACCATAACCCTAACCCTAACAAAAAACCGTATCCCTAAACCTAAATCTCACCCTCACACTAGCCTTAGCCCTAACCCTCTCACTAACTGTAACCTAACCCTAATCCTAGCCTCAACTCTATCCCTAGCCCTAACCCTAACCCAACACCTACCACTAACCGTAACGCTAACCCAAACCCTAACCAGAACCAGAACCGTAACCCTAAACCTAACCCGAGCCCTAAACCTAACCCTAGCCCTAACCCTAGCCCTAACCCTAACCCTAAGCCTAACCCTAGCGCTAACCCTAACCCTAACCCTAAACCTAACTATAGCCTTAACCCTAACCCTAGGCCTAGACCTACCCCTACCCCTACCCCTACCCCTAAACCAAACTGTAACCCTAAACTGAAACTGAACCCTAACCCTAACCCTAGCCCTAGCTCTAGTTCTAAACCTAGCCCTAAACCTTACCCTAGCCCTAGCCCTAACCCTAGACCTTACCCTAACCCAAAGCCTACCACTAACCCTAATACAAACCCTCACCCTAACCCTAGCCCTCACCCTATACCTAACCCTAACCCTAACCCTAACCCTTGCCCTAGCCCAAGCCCTAGCCATAGCCCTAACCCTAACACTAGCCCTAGCCTTAGCCCTAACCCTTGTCCGAGCCCTAACCCTAACCATAGCCGTAACCCTAACCCTACCCTAATCCTACCCCTACCCCTTCCCATAACCCTAACCGTAGCCCTGACCCTAATGCTAACCCTGGCCCTAACACTAACCCTAACCCTCATCCTAACCCTAGTCCTGACCCTCACCCTAACCCCAACCGTAACCCTAACCCGATCTCTAACCCTAACCATAGCCCTTGCCCTAACCCTTGCCCTAGCCCTAGCCCTAGCCCGAGCCCTAACCCTCACCCTCACCCTAACCCTAACCCTAACCCTAACCCTAACCCTAACCATAGCCCTTCCCTAACCCTTGCCCTAGCCCTAGCCCTAGCCCTAACCCTAACCCTAACCCAAGCCCTACCCCTAGCCCTAACCCTAGCCCTTACCGTAGCCCTAGCAGTAACCCTAGCCCTAGCCTGAACACTAACCCTAACCCAAACCCTAACCCTAACCCTAACCCTAACTCTAACCTTAACCCTAACCCTAACCCTAGCCCTAACCCTAACCCTAACCCTAACCCTCGACCTAACCCTAGCCCTAACCCTTACCCTAGCCCTAGCCCTAACCCTAGACCTTATCCTAGCCCTATCCGTAGCCCTAGCCCTAGCCCTAACCCTAGCCCTAGCCCGAACCCTAACCCTAACCTTAACCCTAACCCTAGACCAAAGCGTCACCCTAACGATAACCCTAACCCTAGAACTAACCCTAACCCTAACCCTAACCCTAAACCTCACCCTAGCCCTAACCCTAACCCAAACCCTTACCCTAACCCTAACCCTAACCCTAACCCAAACAGTATCCCTAACCCTAAGCATAACCCTAGGCTTAGCCCTAACCCTCTCACTTACAATAACCCTAACCCTAACCCTAGCCCCAACCCTGACCCTAGCCCTAACCCTAACCCAACCCCTACCACTAACCCTAACCCTAACCCTAACCCTAACCATAACCGTAACCCTAACCCTAACCCGAGCCCTAAACCTAACCCTATCCCTAACCCTAAACGTAACCCTAGCGCTAACCCTAACGCTAACCCTAACCCTAAACCTAACCTTAGCCCTAATTCTAACCCTAGGCCTAGCCCTAACCCTAGCCCTAGCCCTACCCTACCCCTACCCCTAACTCAAACTGTAACCCTAAACTGAACCTGAACCCTAACGCTAGCCCTAACTCTAGCTCTAACGCATGTCCTAACCGTTACCCTATCCCTAGCCCTAGCCCTAAGACTAGCCCTAGCCCTAATCCTAACCCTAACCCTAACCCAAACCCTAACCCAAACCCTAGTCCTAACCCTAACCCAAAGCCTACCACTAAACCTAACCAAAACCCTAACCATAATCATAAACCTAACCCTAACCCTAGCCCTAACCCAAACCCTAAAACTAACCCTCACCCTAAACCTAGCCCTCACCCTAACCCTAACTCTACTCCTAACCCTAAACCTCACCGAACCCTAAACCTAGCCATAACGCTAGCCCTAACCGTAGCCCTAGCCCTAGCCCTAACCCTAACCCTAACCCTAACCCTAACCCTAACCCTAACCCTTAACCTAAACCTAACTCTAACGCTAACGCCAGCCCTAACCCTAATGCTAACCCTAGCCGTAACCCTCACCGTCACCCTCACCCTAACCATAGCCCTCACACTGACCCTAACCCTAACCGTAACAATAGCCCTTGACCTAACCCTTGCCCTAGCCCTAGCCCTATCCCTATCCCTAGTCCTATCCCTATCCCTATCCCTATCCCTATCCCTAGTCCTAGCCCTAGCCCTAGCCCTAACCCTAACCCTAACCCTAACCCTAACCCAAACCCAAGCCCTAACCCTAGCCGTAGCCCTAACCCCACCCTAACCCTAACCCGAACTCTAGCCCTAACCCGAACCCTAGCCCTAACCCTAACCCTAGCCTTAGACCTAGCCCTAGCCCTATCCCTAGCCCTATCCCGAGCCTTAACCCTAAATCTAACCCTAGCCCAGACCCTATCCCTAAACCTATCGCTAGCCCTAAACCTAACCCTAGCCCTAACCCTAACCCTAACCCTAACCCTACCCCTAACCCTAACCCTAACCCCAGCCCTCGCGCTAACCCTAATCCTAACCCTACCCCTACCCCTAACCCTAGCCCTAGTGCTAACCCTAACGCTAACCCTAACCCTAACCCTAGCCCTAGCCCTAGCTTTAACCTTAGCCCGAGCCCTAGCCCTAGCCCTAAACCTAACCCCAACCGCAACCCTAACCCTAACCCAAACCATAAATCTACCCCAAACCCTAACCCTAACCCGAACAGAACCCGAACTCAAACCCTAACCCCAACCCCAACCCTAGCCCTAACTCTAACCCTAACCCTAACCCTAACCCTAACCGTAACCCTAACCGTAACCCCAAACCTAACCCTAGCCCTAGCCCTAACATTAACCCTAACCCTAGCCCTAACCCTAGACCTTACCCTAACCCAAAGCCTACCACTAACCCTAATACAAACCCTAACCATAACCGTAGCCCTAACCCTAATGCTTACCCTAGCCCTAACACTAACCAGAACCCTCACACTAACCCTAGCCCTCACCCTATACCTAACCCTAACCCTAACCCTAACCCTAACCCTTGCCCTAGCCGAAGCCCTAGCCATACCTCTAACCCTAACACTAGCCCTAGCCTTAGCCCTAACCCTACCCTAATCCTACCCCTACCCCTACCCGTAACCCTAACAGTAGCCCTGACCCTAATGCTAACCCTGGCCCTAACACTAACACTAACCCTCACCCTAACCCTAGTCCTGACCCTCACCCTAACCCCAACCGTAACCCTAACCCAAACTCTAACCCTAACCATAGCCCTTGCCCTAACCCTTGCCCTAGCCCTAGCCCTAGCCCTAGCCCTAGCCCTCACCCTAACCCTAACCCTAACCCTAACCCTAACCCTAACCATAGCCCTTGCCCTAACCCTTGCCCTAGCCCTAGCCCTAGCCCTAACCCTAAACCTAACCCAAGCCCTAACCCTAGCCCTAACCCTAGGCCTAACCGTAGCCCTAGCAGTAACCCTAGCCCTAGCCCTAGCCCGAACACTAACCCTAACCCTAACCCAAACCCTAACCCTAACCCTAACTCTAACCTTAACCCTAAACCTAACCATAACCCTAACCCTAACCCTAACCCTAACCCTCGACCTAACCCTAGCCCTAACCCTAATCCTAACGCTAACCATAACCCTAACCCTAACAAAAAAACATATCCCTAAACCTAAATCTCACCCTAACCCTCGTCTTAGCCCTAACCCTCTCACTAACTGTAACCCTAACCCTAATCCTAGCCCAAACCCTAACCCTAGCCCTAACCCAACCCCTACCACTAACCCTAACCCTAACCCAAACCCTAACCAGAACCGTAACCCTAAACATAACACTGACCCGAGCCCTAAACCTGAACCTAGCCCTAACCCTAACCATAACCCTAACCCTAGCGCTAATCCTAACTCTAACGCTAACCCTAAACCTAACCCTAGCCCTAACCCTAACCCTAGGCCTAGCCGTAACCATACCCCTACCCCTACCCCTGCCCCTAACCCAAACTGTAACCCTAAACTGAACCTGAACCTGAACCCTAACCCTAGTCCTAGCTCTAGCTCTAACCCTAGCCCTAACCGTTACCTAGCCCTAGCCCTAGCCCTAACCCTAGCCCTAATCCTAGCCCAAACCCTAACCCTAACCCTAGCCCTAGCCCTAAACCTAACCCTAGCCCTAACCCTAACCCTAACCCTAACCCTAACCCTAACCCTAACCCTAGCCCTAGCCCTAACACTAACACTAACACTAAAACTAACCCTATCCCTATCCCTATCCCTATCCCTATCCCTATCCCAAGCCCTAGCCCTAGCTCTAACACTACAACTAACCCTAGCCCTACCCCTAAACCTGCCCCTAAGTCTAACCCTAACCCTACACCTAAACCTAACCCTAACACTAACCCTAACACTAGCCCTAGCCCTAGCCCTAGCCCTAACCCTAACACAAACCCTAGCCCTAGCCCTCGCCCTAAACCTAACCCTAACCCTAACCCTAACCCTAGCCCTAGCCCTAACCCTACCCTAAACCTAACCTGAAGTCTAGCCCTAACCCTTGCCCTAACTCTAACCCTAACCCTAACCCTAACCATAGCCGTAACCCTAACCCTACCCTAATCCTACCCCTACCCCTACCCCTAACCCTAACCGTAGCCCTGACCCTAATGCTAACCCTGGCCCTAACACTAACCCTAACCCTCACCCTAACCCTAGCCCTGACCCTCACCCTAACCCCAACCCTAACCCTAACCCTAACCCTAACTCTAACCCTAAGCATAGCCCTTGCCCTAACCCTTGCCCTAGCCCTAGCCCTAACCCTCACCCTAACCCTAACCCTAACCCTAACCCTAACCCTAAACCTAACCATAGCCCTTGCCTAACCCTTGCCCTAGCCCTAGCCCTAGCCCTAACCCTAACCCAAGCCCTAACCCTAGCCCTAACCCTAGCCCTAACCTTAGCCCTAACTGTAGCCCTAGCAGTAACCCTAGCCCTAGCCCGAACACTAACCCTAACCCTAACACAAACCCTAACCCTAACCCTAACTCTAACCTTAACCCTAACCCTAACCTTAACCCTAACCCTAACCCTCGACCTAACCCTAGCCCTAACCCTAATCCTAACGCTAACCATAACCCTAACCCTAACAAAAAACCGTATCCCTAAACCTAAATCTCACCCTCACACTAGCCTTAGCCCTAACCCTCTCACTAACTGTAACCTAACCCTAATCCTAGCCTAAACTCTATCCCTAGCCCTAACCCTAACCCAACACCTACCACTAACAGTAACGCTAACCCAAACCCTAACCAGAACCAGAACCGTAACCCTAAACCTAACCCGAGCCCTAAACCTAACCCTAGCCCTAACCCTAGCCCTAACCCTAACCCTAAGCCTAACCCTAGCTCTAACCCTAACCCTAACCCTAAACCTAACTATAGCCTTAACCCTAACCCTAGGCCTAGACCTAACCCTACCCCTACCCCTACCCCTAAACCAAACTGTAACCCTAAACTGAAACTGAACCCTAACCCTAACCCTAGCCCTAGCTCTAGTTCTAAACCTAGCCCTAAACCTTACCCTAGCCCTAGCCCTAACCCTAGACCTTACCCTAACCCAAAGCCTACCACTAACCCTAATACAAACCCTCACCCTAACCCTAGCCCTCACCCTATACCTAACCCTAACCCTAACCCTAACCCTTGCCCTAGCCCAAGCCCTAGCCATAGCCCTAACCCTAACACTAGCCCTAGCCTTAGCCCTAACCCTTGTCCGAGCCCTAACCCTAACCATAGCCGTAACCCTAACCCTACCCTAATCCTACCCCTACCCCTTCCCATAACCCTAACCGTAGCCCTGACCCTAATGCTAACCCTGGCCCTAACACTAACCCTAACCCTCACCCTAACCCTAGTCCTGACCCTCACCCTAACCCAAACCGTAACCCTAACCCGATCTCTAACCCTAACCATAGCCCTTGCCCTAACCCTTGCCCTAGCCCTAGCCCTAGCCCGAGCCCTAACCCTCACCCTCACCCTCACCCTCACCCTAACCCTAACCCTAACCCTAACCCTAACCATAGCCCTTCCCTAACCCTTGCCCTAGCCCTAGCCCTAGCCCTAACCCTAACCCTAACCCAAGCCCTACCCCTAGCCCTACCCCTAGCCCTTACCGTAGCCCTAGCAGTAACCCTAGCCCTAGCCTGAACACTAACCCTAACCCAAACCCTAACCCTAACCCTAACCCTAACTCTAACCTTAACCCTAACCCTAACCCTAACCCTAACCCTAACCCTAACCCTCGACCTAACCCTAGCCCTAACCCTAATCCTAACGCTAACCATAACCCTAACCCTAACAAAAAACCATATCCCTAAACCTAACTCTCACCCTAACACTAGCCTTAGCCCTAACCCTCTCACTAACTGTAACCCTAACCCTAATCCTAGCCTAAACTCTATCCCTAGCCCTAACCCTAACCCAACACCTACCACTAACCCTAACGCTAACCCAAACCCTAACCAGAACCAGAACCGTAACCCTAACCCTAACCCGAGCCCTAAACCTAACCCTAGCCCTAACCCTAACCCTAAGCCTAACCCTAGCGCTAACCCTAACCCTAACCCTAAACCTAACTATAGCCTTAACCCAAACCCTAGGCCTAGACCTAAACCTACCCCTGCCCCTACCCCTAAACCAAACTGTAACCCTAAACTAAAACTGAACCCTAACCCTAACCCTAGCCCTAGCTCTAGTTCTAAACCTAGCCCTAACCCTGACCCTAGCCCTAGCCCTAACCCTAGACCTTACCCTAACTCAAAGCCTACCACTAACCCTAACACAAACCCTAACGATAACCGTAGACCTAACCCTAATGCTAACCCTAGCCCTAACACTAACCAGAACCCTCACCCTAACCCTAGCCCTCACCCTATACCTAACCCTAACCCTAAACCTAACCCTTGCCCTAGCCCAAGCCCTAGCCATAGCCCTAACACTAACACTAGCCCTAGCCTTAACCCTAACCCTTATCCGAGCCCTAACCCTAACCATAGCCATAACCCTAACCCTACCCTAATCCTACCCCGACCCCTTCCCATAAACCTAACCGTAGCCCTGACCCTAATGCTAACCCTGGCCCTAACACTAACCCTAACCCTCACCCTAACCCTAGTCCTGACCCTCACCCTAACCCCAACCGTAACCCTAACCCGATCTCTAACCCTAATCATAGCCCTTGCCCTAACCCTTGCCCTAACCCTTGCCCTAGCCCTAGCCCTAGCCCTAGCCCTAGCCCTAACCCTCACCCTAACCCTAACCCTAACCCTAACCCTAACCATAGCCCTTGCCCTAACCCTTGCCCTAGCCCTAGCCCTAGCCCTAAAACTAACCCTAACCCAAGCCCTAACCCTAGCCCTAACCCTAGCTCTAACCGTAGCCCTAGCAGTAACCCTAGCCCTAGCCCGAACACTAACCCTAACCCTAACCCAAACCCTAACGCTAACCCTAACTCTAACCTTAACCCTAACCCTAACCCTAACCCTAACCCTAACCCTAACCCTCGACCTAACCCTAGCCCTAACCCTAATCCTAACGCTAACCATAACCCTAACCCTAACAAAAAACCATATCCCTAAACCTAAATCTCACCCTAACACTAGCCTTAGCCCTAACCCTCTCACTAACTGTAACCCTAACCCTAATCCTAGCCTAAACTCTATCCCTAGCCCTAACCCTAACCCAACACCTACCACTAACCCTAACGCTAACCCAAACCCTAACCAGAACCGTAACCCTAACCCTAACCCGAGCCCTAAACCTAACCCTAGCCCTAACCCTAACCCTAAGCCTAACCCTAGCGCTAACCCTAACCCTAACCCTAAACCTAACTTTAGCCTTAACCCTAACCCTAGGCCTACACCTAACCCTACCCCTACCCCTACCCATGAACCAAACTGTAACCCTAAACTAAAACTGAACCCTAACCCTAACCTTACCCCTAGCTCTAGTTCTACCCCTATCCCTAACCCTTACCCTAGCCCTAGCCCTAACCCTAGACCTTACCCTAACTCAAAGCCTACCACTAACCCTAACACAAATCCTAACCATAACCGTAGCCCTAACCTTAATGCTAACCCTAGCCCTAACACTAACCAGAACCCTCACCCTAGCCCTAGCCCTAGCCCTAACCCTAGCCCTAGCCCGAACCCTAAGCCTAAGCCTAAGCCTAACCCTAACCCTAACCCTAGCCCAAAGCGTCACCCTAACGATAACCCTAACCCTAGAGCTAACCCTAACCCTAACCCTAACCCTAAACATCACCCTAGCCCTAGCCCTAAACCTAACCCCAACCGCAACCCTAACCCTAACCCAAACCATAAATCTACCCCAAACCCTAACCCTAACCCGAACCGAACCCGAACTCAAACCCTAACCCCAACCCCAACCCTAGCCCTAACTCTAACCCTAACCCTAACCCTAACCCTAACCCTAACCCTAACCGTAACCCTAACCGTAACCCCAAACCTAACCCTAGCCCTAGCCCTAACATTAACCCTAACCCTAGCCCTAACCCTAGACCTTACCCTAACCCAAAGCCTACCACTAACCCTAATACAAACCCTAACCATAACCGTAGCCCTAACCCTAATGCTTACCCTAGCCCTAACACTAACCAGAACCCTCACCCTAACCCTAGCCCTCACCCTATACCTAACCCTAACCCTAACCCTAACCCTAACCCTTGCCCTAGCCGAAGCCCTAGCCATACCTCTAACCCTAACACTAGCCCTAGCCTTAGCCCTAACCCTACCCTAATCCTACCCCTACCCCTACCCGTAACCCTAACAGTAGCCCTGACCCTAATGCTAACCCTGGCCCTAACACTAACACTAACCCTCACCCTAACCCTAGTCCTGACCCTCACCCTAACCCCAACCGTAACCCTAACCCGAACTCTAACCCTAACCATAGCCCTTGCCCTAACCCTTGCCCTAGCCCTAGCCCTAGCCCTAGCCCTAGCCCTCACCCTAACCCTAACCCTAACCCTAACCCTAACCCTAACCATAGCCCTTGCCCTAACCCTTGCCCTAGCCCTAGCCCTAGCCCTAGCCCTAACCCTAAACCTAACCCAAGCCCTAACCCTAGCCCTAACCCTAGGCCTAACCGTAGCCCTAGCAGTAACCCTAGCCCTAGCCCTAGCCCGAACACTAACCCTAACCCTAACCCAAACCCTAACCCTAACCCTAACTCTAACCTTAACCCTAAACCTAACCATAACCCTAACCCTAACCCTAACACTAACCCTCGACCTAACCCTAGCCCTAACCCTAATCCTAACGCTAACCATAACCCTAACCCTAACAAAAAAACATATCCCTAAACCTAAATCTCACCCTAACCCTCGTCTTAGCCCTAACCCTCTCACTAACTGTAACCCTAACCCTAATCCTAGCCCAAACCCTAACCCTAGCCCTAACCCAACCCCTACCACTAACCCTAACCCTAACCCAAACCCTAACCAGAACCGTAACCCTAAACATAACACTGACCCGAGCCCTAAACCTGAACCTAGCCCTAACCCTAACCATAACCCTAACCCTAGCGCTAATCCTAACTCTAACGCTAACCCTAAACCTAACCCTAGCCCTAACCCTAACCCTAGGCCTAGCCGTAACCATACCCCTACCCCTACCCCTGCCCCTAACCCAAACTGTAACCCTAAACTGAACCTGAACCTGAACCCTAACCCTAGTCCTAGCTCTAGCTCTAACCCTAGCCCTAACCATTACCTAGCCCTAGCCCTAGCCCTAACCCTAGCCCTAATCCTAGCCCAAACCCTAACCCTAACCCTAGCCCTAGCCCTAAACCTAACCCTAGCCCTAACCCTAACCCTAACCCTAACCCTAACCCTAACCCTAGCCCTAGCCCTAACACTAACACTAACACTAAAACTAACCCTATCCCTATCCCTATCCCTATCCCTATCCCTATCCCTATCCCTATCCCAAGCCCTAGCCCTAGCTCTAACACTACAACTAACCCTAGCCCTACCCCTAAACCTGCCCCTAAGTCTAACCCTAACCCTACACCTAAACCTAACCCTAACACTAACCCTAACACTAACCCTAGCCCTAGCCCTAGCCCTAGCCCTAACCCTAACACAAACCCTAGCCCTAGCCCTCGCCCTAAACCTAACCCTAACCCTAACCCTAACCCTAGCCCTAGCCCTAACCCTACCCTAAACCTAACCTGAAGTCTAGCCCTAACCCTAACTCTAACCCAAATCCTAAACCTAACCCAAACCCTAACCCTAGCCATAACCCTAACCCTAACCTTAGCCCAAACCCTAACCCTAGACCTAACCCTAACCCAAAGCCTACCACAAACCCTAACCCAAACCCTAACCATAACCATAGCCCTAACCGTGACCCTAACCGTAGCCCTAACCCTAATGCTAACCCTAGCCCTAACACTAACCCTAACCCTCACCCTAACCCTAGCCCTCACCCTAACCCTGACCCTAACCCTACCCCTAACCATAACCCTAACCATAGCCCTTGCCGTAACCCTTGCCGTAGCCCTAACCCTAGCCCTAACCCTAGTCGTAACCATAGCCCTAGCCCTAACCCTAGCCCTAGCCCGAACCCTAACCCTAACCCTAACCCTAACCCTAACCATAACACTAACCCTAACCCTAGACCTAACCCTAACCCTAACCCTAACCCTAACCCTAGCCCTAGCCCTAACCCTAAGCCTAACCCAAACCATATCCCTAAACCTAAGCCTAACCCTAACACTAGCCTTAGCCCTAACCCTCTCACTAACTGTAACCTAACCCTAATCATAGCCTAAACTCTATCCCTAGCCCTAACCCTAACCCAACACCTACCACTAACCGTAACGCTAACCCAAACCCTAACCAGAACCAGAACCGTAACCCAAAACCTAACCCGAGCCCTAAACCTAACCCTAGCCCTAACCCTAACCCTAAGCCTAACCCTAGCGCTAACCCTAACCCTAACCCTAAACCTAACTATAGCCTTAACCCTAACCCTAGGCCTAGACCTAACCCTACCCCTATGCCTACCCCTAAACCAAACTGTAACCCTAAACTGAAACTGAACCCTAACCCTAACCCTAGCCCTAGCTCTAGTTCTAAACCTAGCCCTAACCCTTACCCTAGCCCTAGCCCTAACCCTAGACCTTACCCTAACCCAAAGCCTACCACTAACCCTAATACCAACCCTAACCATAACCGTAGCCCTAACCCTAATGCTTACCCTAGCCCTAACACTAACCAGAACCCTCACCCTAACCCTAGCCCTCACCCTATACCTAACCCTAACCCTAACCTTAACCCTTGCCCTAGCCATAGCCCTAACCCTAACACTAGCCCTAGCCTTAGCCCTAACCCTTGTCCGAGCCCTAACCCTAACCATAGCCGTAACCCTAACCCTACCCTAATCCTACCCCTACCCCTACCCCTAACCCTAACTGTAGCCCTGACCCTAATGCTAACCCTGGCCCTAACACTAACCCTAACCCTCACCCTAACCCTAGTCCTGACCCTCACCCTAACCCCCACCGTAACCCTAACCCGAACTCTAACCCTAATCATAGTCCTTGCCCTAACCCTTGCCCTAGCCCTAGCCCTAGCCCGAGCCCTAACCCTCACCCTAACCCTAACCCTAACCCTAACCCTAACCATAGCCCTTGCCCTAACCCTTGCCCTAGCCCTAGCCCTAAGCCTAACCCTAACCCAAGCCCTACCCCTAGCCCTAACCCTAGCCCTTACCGTAGCCCTAGCAGTAACCCTAGCCCTAGCCTGAACACTAACCCTAACCCAAACCCTAACCCTAACCCTAACCCTAACTCTAACCTTAACCCTAACCCTAACCCTAACCCTAACCCTAACCCTAACCCTAACCCTCGACCTAACCCTAGCTCTAACCCTAATCCTAACGCTAACCATAACCCTAACCCTAACAAAAAACCATATCCCTAAACCTAACTCTCACCCTAACACAAGCCTTAGCCCTAACCCTCTCACTAACTGTAACCCTAACCCTAATCCTAGCCTA
>NC_139475.1:21702500-21870000 GCF_057233095.1 Heloderma suspectum | reverse complement strand
ACCCTAACCCTAACCCTAACTCTAACCTTAACCCTAACCCTAACCCAAACCCTAACCCTAACCCTAACTCTAACCTTAACCCTAACCCAAACCCTAGCCCTAACCCTAACCCAAAGCCTACCACTAAACCTAACCAAAACCCTAACCATAATCATAAACCTAACCCTAACCCTAGCCCTAACCCTAATGATAACCCTAGCCCTAACCCTAACCCTAAAACTAACCCTCACCCTAAACCTAGCCCTCACCCTAACCCTAACTCTACTCCTAACCCTAAACCTCACCGAACCCTAACCCTAGACATGACGCAAGCCCTAACCGTAGCCCTAGCCCTAGCCCTAACCCTAACCCTAACCCTAAACCTAAACCTAAACCTAACTCTAATGCTAACGCTAACGCCAGCCCTAACCCTAATGCTAACCCTAGCCGTAACCCTCACCCTCACCCTAACCATAGCCCTCACACTGACCCTAACCCTAACCGTAACAATAGCCCTTGACCTAACCCTTGCCCTATCCCTATCCCTATCCCTATCCCTAGTCCTATCCCTAGCCCTAACCCTAACCCTAACCCTAACCCAAGCCCAAACCCTAGCCGTATCCCTAACCCCGCCCTAACCCTAACTCTAGCCCTAACCCGAACCCTAGCCCTAAACCTAACACTAACCCTAGCCCTAGCCCTAGACCTAGCCCTATCCCTATCCCTAGCCCTAGCCCGAGCCTTAACCCTAAACCTAACCCTAGCCCTAACCCTAACCCTAACCCTAACCCTAGCCCTAGCGCTAACCCTAACGCTAACCCTAACCCTAACCCTAGCCCTAGCCCTAGCTTTAACCCTAGCCCTAGCCCTAGCCCTAAACCTAACCCCAACCCCAACCCTAACCCTAACCCAAACCAGAAACCTACCCCAAACCCTAACCCTAAGCCGAACCGAACCCAAACTCAAACCCTAACCCCAACCCCAACCACAACACAACACCAACCGCAACCACAACCGTAAACCTAACCCTAACCCTAACCCTAATCCTAACCTCTACCCCAACCCTAGCCCTAACTCTAACCCTAACCCTAACCCTAACCCTAACCGTAACCCTAACCGTAACCCCAAACCTAACCCTAGCCCTAGCCCTAACATTAACCCTAACCCTAGCCCTAACCCTAGACCTTACCCTAACCCAAAGCCTACCACTAACCCTAATACAAACCCTAACCATAACCGTAGCCCTAACCCTAATGCTCACCCTAGCCCTAACACTAACCAGAACCCTCACCCTAACCCTAGCCCTCACCCTATACCTAACCCTAACCCTAACCCTAACCCTAACCCTTGCCCTAGCCCAAGCCCTAGCCATAGCCCTAACCCTAACACTAATCCTAGCCTTAGACCTAACCTTTGTCCGAGCCCTAACCCTAACCATAGCCGTAACCCTAACCCTACCCTAATCCTACCCCTACACCTCCCCTAACCCTAACCGTAGCCCTGACCCTAATGCTAACCCTGGCCCTAACACTAACCCTAACCCTCACCCTAACCCTAGTCCTGACCCTCACCCTAACCCCAACCGTAACCCTAACCCGAACTCTAACCCTAACCATAGCCCTTGCCCTAACCCTTGCCCTAGCCCTAGCCCTAGCCCTAGCCCTAACCCTCACCCTCACCCTAACCCTAACCCTAACCCTAACCCTAACCCTAACCATAGCCCTTGCCTAACCCTTGCCCTCGCCCTAGCCCTAGCCCTAACCCTAACCCAAGCCCTAACCCTAGCCCTAACCCTAGCCCTAACCTTAGCCCTAACTGTAGCCCTAGCAGTAACCCTAGCCCTAGCCCGAACACTAACCCTAACCCTAACACAAACCTTAACCCTAACCCTAACTCTAACCTTAACCCTAACCCTAACCCAAACCCTAACCCTAACCCTAACCCTAACCCTAACCCTAACTCTAACCTTAACCCTAACCCTAACCCTAACCCTAACCCTAACCCTCGACCTAACCCTAACCCTAGCCCTAACCCTAATCCTAACGCTAACCATAACCCTAACCCTAACAAAAAACCATATCCCTAAACCTAAATCTCACCCTAACACTAGCCTTAGCCCCAACCCTCTCACTAACTGTAACCCTAACCCTAATCCTAGCCTAAACGCTATCCCTAGCCCTAACCCTAACCCAACACCTACCACTAACCCTAACGCTAACCAAAACCCTAACCAGAACCAGAACCGTAACCCTAACCCTAACCTGAGCCCTAAACCTAACCCTAGCCCTAACCCTAACCCTAAGCCTAACCCTAGCGCTAACCCTAACCTTAACCCTAAACCTAACTATAGCCTTAACCCTAACCCTAGGCCTAGACCTAACCCTACCCCTACCCCTACCCCTAAACCAAACTGTAACCCTAAACTAAAACTGAACCCTAACCCTAACCCTAGCCCTAGCTCTAGTTCTAACCCTAGCCCTAACCCTTACCCTAGCCCTAGCCCTAACCCTAGACCTTACCCTAACTCAAAGCCTACCACTAACCCTAACACAAACCCTAACCATAACCGTAGCCCTAACCCTAATGCTAACCCTAGCCCTAACACTAACCAGAACCCTCACCCTAACCCTAGCCCTCACCCTATACCTAACCCGAACCCTAACCCTAACCCTAACCTAAGCCCTAACCCTAGCCCTAACCCTAGCCCTATCCGTAGCCCTAGCCCTAGCCCTAGCCCGAACCCTAACCCTAACCCTAACCCTAACCCTAAACCTAACCCTAACCCTAGCCCAAAGCGTCACCCTAACGATAACCCTAACCCTAGACCTAACCCTAACCCTAACCCTAACCCTAAACCTCACCCTAGCCCTAACCCTAACCCAAACCCTAACCCAAACCCTAGCCCTAACCCTAACCCAAAGCCTACCACTAAACCTAACCAAAACCCTAACCATAATCATAAACCTAACCCTAACCCTAGCCCTAACCCTAATGATAACCCTAGCTCAACCCTAACCCTAAAACTAACCCTCACCCTAAACCTAGCCCTCACCCTAACCCTAACTCTACTCCGAACACTAAACCTCACCGAACCCTAACCCTAGCCATGACGCAAGCCCTAACCGTAGCCCTAGCCCTAGCCCTAACCCTAACCCTAACCCTAACCCTAAACCTAAACCTAACTCTAATGCTAACGCTAACGCCAGCCCTAACCCTAATGCTAACCCTAGCCGTAACCCTCACCCTCACCCTCACCCTAACCATAGCCCTCACACTGACCCTAAACCTAACCGTAACAATAGCCCTTGACCTAACCCTTGCCCTATCCCTATCCCTATCCCTATCCCTAGTCCTAGCCCTATCCCTATCCCTATCCCTATCCCTGTCCCTAGTCCTATCCCTAACCCTAACCCTAACCCTAACCCTAACCTTAACCCTAACCCTAACCCTAACCCTAACCCTAACCCTAACCCTAACCCTCGACCTAACCCTAGCCCTAACCCTAATCATAACGCTAACCATAACCCTAACCCTAACAAAAAACCATATTCCTAAACCTAAATCTCACCCTAACACTAGCCTTAGCCCTAACCCTCTCACTAACTGTAACCCTAACCCTAATCCTAGCCCTAGCTCTAGTTCTAACCCTAGCCCTAACCCTTTCCCTAGCCCTAGCCCTAACCCTAGACCTTATCCTAGCCCTATCCGTAGCCCTAGCCCTAGCCCTAACCCTAACCCTAACCCGAACCCTAACCCTAACCCTAACCCTAACCCTAACCCTAACCCTAGACCTAACCCTAACCCTAACCCTAACCCTAAACCTCACCCTAGCCCTAACCCTAACCCAAACCCTTACCCTAACCCTAACCCTAACCCAAACAGTATCCCTAACCCTAAGCATAACCCTAGGCTTAGCCCTAACCCTCTCACTTACAATAACCCTAACCCTAACCCTAGCCCCAACCCTGACCCTAGCCCTAACCCTAACCCAACCCCTACCACTAACCCTAACCCTAACCCTAACCATAACCATAACCCTAACCCTAACCCGAGCCCCAAACTTAACCCTATCCCTAACCCTAAACGTAACCCTAGTGCTAACCCTAACGCTAAGCCTAAGCCTAAACCTAACCTTAGCCCTAATTCTAACCCTAGGCCTAGCCCTAACCCTAGCCCTAGCCCTACCCTACCCCTACCCCTAACTCAAACTGTAACCCTAAACTGAACCTGAACCCTAACGCTAGCCCTAAATCTAGCTCTAACGCATGTCCTAACCATTAACCTAGCCCTAATCCTAACCCTAACCCTAACCCAAACCCTAACCCAAACCCTAGCCCTAACCCTAACCCAAAGCCTACCACTAAACCTAACCAAAACCCTAACCATAATCATAAACCTAACCCTAACCCTAGCCCTAACCCTAATGATAACCCTAGCCCTAACCCAAACCCTAAAACTAACCCTCACCCTAAACCTAGCCCTCACCCTAACCCTAACTCTACTCCTAACCCTAAACCTCACCGAACCCTAACCCTAGCCATAACGCTAGCCCTAACCGTAGCTCTAGCCCTAGCCCTAACCCTAACCCTAACCCTAACCCTAACCATAAACCTAAACCTAACTCTAACGCTAACGCCAGCCCTAACCCTAATGCTAACCCTAGCCGTAACCCTCATCCTCACCCTCACCCTAACCATAGCCCTCACACTGACCCTAACCCTAACTGTAACAATAGCCCTCGACCTAACCCTAGCCCTAACCCTAATCCTAACGCTAACCATAACCCTAACCCTAACAAAAAAACATATCCCTAAACCTAAATCTCACCCTAACACTGGCCTTAGCCCTAACCCTCTCACTAACTGTAACCCTAACCCTAATCCTAGCCTAAACTCTATCCCTAGCCCTAACCCTGACCCAACACCTACCACTAACCCTAACCCTAACGCTAACCCAAACCCTAACCAGAACCAGAACCGTAACCCTAACCCTAACCCGAGCCCTAAACTTAACCCTAGCCCTAACCCTAACCCTAAGCCTAACCCTAGCGCTAACCCTAACAATAACCCTAAACCTAACTATAGCCTTAACCCAAACCCTAGGCCTAGACCTACCCCTACCCCTACCCCTACCCCTAAACCAAACTGTAACCCTAAACTAAAACTGAACCCTAACCCTAACCCTAGCCCTAGCTCTAGTTCTAAACCTAGCCCTAACCCTGACACTAGCCCTAGCCCTAACCCTAGACCTTACCCTAACAAAAAGCCAACCACTAACCCTAACACAAACACTAACCAGAACCCTCACCCTAACCCTAGCCCTCACCCTATACCTAACCCGAACCATAAACCTAACCCTAACCCTAACCCTAACCTAAGACCTAACCCTAGCCCTAACCCTAGCCCTATCCGTAGCCCTAGCCCTAACCCTAGCCCTAGCCCGAACCCGAACCCGAACCCTAACCCTAACCCTAACCCTAACCCTAACCCTAGCCCAAAGCATCACCCTAACGATAACCCTAACCCTAGACCTAACCCTAACCCTAACCCTAACCCTAAACCTCACCCTAGCCCTAACCCTAACCCTAACCCTACCCCTACCCCTACCCCTACACCTAACCCTAGCCCTAGCACTAACCCTAACCCTAACCCTACCCCTAACCCTAACCCTAGCCCTAGCGCTAACCCTAACGCTAACCCTAACCCTAGCCCTAGCCCTAGCTTTAACCCTAGCCCTAGCCCTAACCCTAGCCCTAGCCCTAAACCTAACCCCAACCCCAACCCTAACCCTAACCCTAACCCTAACCCGAACCGAACCCGAACTCAAACCCTAACCCCAACCCCAACCACAACACCAACCGCAACCACAACCGTAACCCTAAGCCTAACACTAACCCTAACCCTAACCTCAACCACAACCCTAGCCCTAACTCTAACCCTAACCCTAACCCTAACCGTAACCCCAAACCTAACCCTATCCCTAGCCCTAACATTAACCCTAACCCTAGCCATAGCCTTAATCCTCACCCTAACCCTAACCCAAACCCTAACCCAAACCCTAGCCCTAACCCTAACCCAAAGCTTACCACTAAACCTAACCAAAACCCTAACCATAATCATAATCATAAACCTAACCCTAACCCTAGCCCTAATCCTAATGATAACCCTAGCCCTAACCCTAACCCTAAAACTAACCCTCACCCTAAACCTAGGCCTCACCCTAACCCCAACCCTAACCCTAACCCTCACCAAGCCCTAACCCTAGCCCTAAGCCTAGCCCTAACCGTAGCCCTAGCCCCAGCCCTAACCCTAACCCTAACCCTTGCCCTAGCCCTAGCCCTAGCCCTAGCCCTAACCCTAACCCAAGCCCTAACCCTAGCCCTAACCCTAGGCCTAACCGTAGCCCTAGCAGTAACCCTAGCCATAGCCCGAACACTAACCCTAACCCTAACCCAAACCCTAACCCTAACCCTAACTCTAACCTTAACCCCAACCCTAACCCTAACCCTAACCCTAACCCTAACCCTAACCCTCGACCTAACCCTAGCCCTAACCCTAATCCTAACGCTTACCATAACCCTAACCCTAACAAAAAACCATATCCCTAAACCTAAATCTCACCCTAACCCTAGCCTTAGCCCTAACCCTCTCACTAACTGTAACCCTAACCCTAATCCTAGCCCAAACCCTAACCCTAGCCCTAACCCAACCCCTACCACTAACCCTAACCCTAACCCAAACCCTAACCAGAACCGTAACCCTAAACCTAACACTAACCCGAGCCCTAAACCTGAACCTAACCCTAACCCTAACCATAACCCTAACCCTAGCGCTAATCCTAACTCTAACGCTAACCCTAAACCTAACCCTAGCCCTAGCCCTAACCCTAGGCCTAGCCGTAACCATACACCTACCCCTACCCCTGCCCCTAACCCAAACTGTAACCCTAAACTGAACCTGAACCTGAACCCTAACCCTAGCCCTAGCTCTAGCTCTGACCCTAGCCCTAACCGTTACCCTAGCCCTAGCCCTAGCCCTAACCCTAGCCCTAATCCTACCCCGAGCCCTAACCCTAACCCTAGCCCTAACCCTAACACTAACCCTAGCCCTAGCCCTAACCCTAACCCTAACCCTAACCCTAACCCTAACCCTCACCCTAACCCTAGCCCTAGCCCTAACACTAACACTAACCCTATCCCTATCCCTATCCCTATCCCTATTCCTATCCCTATCCCAAGCCCTAGCCCTAGCTCTAACACTACAACTAACCCTAGCCCTACCCCTAAACCTGCCCCTAAGCCTAACCCTAACCCTACACCTAAACCTAACCCTAACCCTAACCCTAACCCTAACCCTAACACTAACCCTAGCCCTAGCCCTAGCCCTAGCCCTAACCCTAACACAAACCCTAGCCCTAGCCCTAGCCCTCGCCCTAAACCTAACCCTAAACCTAACCCTAACCCTAACCCTAACCCTAACCCTAGCCCTAGCCCTAGCCCTAGCCCTAACCCTACCCTAAACCTAACCTGAACTCTAGCCCTAACCCTTGCCCTAACTCTAACCCTAACCCTAACCCTAACCCTAACCCTAACCATAGCCGTAACCCTAACACTACCCTAATCCTACCCCTACCCGTACCCCTACCCCTAACCCTAACCGTAGCCCTGACCCTAATGCTAACCCTGGCCCTAACACTAACCCTAACCCTCACCCTAACCCTAGCCCTGACCCTCACCCTAACCCCAACCCTAACCCTAACCCTAACTCTAACTCTAAGCATAGCCCTTACCCTAACCCTTGCCCTAGCCCTAGCCCTAGCCGTAACCCTCACCCTCACCCTAACCCTAACCCTAACCCTAACCCTAACCCTAACCCTAACCATAGCCCTTGCCTAACCCTTGCCCTAGCTCTAGCCCTAGCCCTAGCCCTAGCCCTAACCCTAACCCAAGCCCTAACCCTAGCCCTAACCCTAGCCCTAACCTTAGTCCTAACTGTAGCCCTAGCAGTAACCCTAGCCCTAGCCCGAACACTGACCCTAACCCTAACACAAACCCTAACCCTAACCCTAACTCTAACCTTAACCCTAACCCTAACCCAAACCCTAACCCTAACCCTAACTCTAACCTTAACCCTAACCCTAACCCTAACCCACGACCTAACCCTAGCCCTAACCCTAATCCTAACGCTAACCATAACCCTAACCCTAACAAAAAACCATATCCCTAAACCTAAATCTCACCCTAACACTAGCCTTAGCCCTAACCCTCTCACTAACTGTAACCCTAACCCTAATCCTAGCCTAAACGCTATCCCTATCCCTAACCCTAACCCAACACCTACCACTAACCCTAACGCTAACCCAAACCCTAACCAGAACCAGAACCGTAACCCTAACCCTAACCTGAGCCCTAAACCTAACTCTAGCCCTAACCCTAACCCTAAGCCTAACCCTAGCGCTAACCCTAACCTTAACCCTAAACCTAACTATAGCCTTAACCCTAACCCTAGGCCTAGACCTAACCCTACCCCTACCCCTACCCCTAAACCAAACTGTAACCCTAAACTAAAACTGAACCCTAACCCTAACCCTAGCCCTAGCTCTAGTTCTAACCCTAGCCCTAACCCTGACCCTAGCCCTAGCCCTAACCCTAGACCTTACCCTAACTCAAAGCCTACCACTAACCCTAACACAAACCCTAACCATAACCGTAGCCCTAACCCTAATGCTAACCCTAGACCTAACACTAACCAGAACCCTCACCCTAACCCTAGCCCTCACCCTATACCTAACCCGAACCATAACCCTAACCCTAACCCTAACCTAAGCCCTAACCCTAGCCCTAACCCTAGCCCTATCCGTAGCCCTAGCCCTAGCCCTAACCCTAGCCCTAGCCCGAACCCTAACCCTAACCCTAACCCTAACCCTAACCCTAGCCCAAAGCGTCACCCTAAAGATAACCCTAACCCTAGACCTAACCCTAACCCTAACCCTAACCCTAAACCTCACCCTAGCCCTAACCCTAACCCAAACCCTAGCCCTAACCCTAACCCAAAGCCTACCACTAAACCTAACCAAAACCCTAACCATAATCATAAACCTAACCCTAACCCTAGTCCTAACCCTAATGATAACCCTAGCCCAACCCTAACCCTAAAACTAACCCTCACCCTAAACCTAGCCCTCACCCTAACCCTAACTCTACTCCGAACACTAAACCTCACCGAACCCTAACCCTAGCCATGACGCAAGCCCTAACCGTAGCCCTAGCCCTAGCCCTAAACCTAACCCTAACCCTCCCCCTAAACCTAAACCTAACTCTAATGCTAACGCTAACGCCAGCCCTAACCCTAATGCTAACCCTAGCCGTAACCCTCACCCTCACCCTAACCATAGCCCTCACACTGATCCTAAACCTAACCGTAACAATAGCCCTTGACCTAACCCTTGCCCTATCCCTATCCCTATCCCAATCCCTAGTCCTATCCCTATCCCTATCCCTATCCCTATCCCTATCCCTAGTCCTATCCCTAACCCTAACCCTAACCCTAACCCTAACCCTAACCCAAGCCCAAACCCTAGCCGTAGCCCTAACCCCACCCTAACCCTAACCCGAACTCTAGCCCTAACCCGAACCCTAGCCCTAACCCTAACACTAACCCTAGCCCTAGCCCTAGCCCTAGCCCTAGCCCTAGCCCGAGCCTTAACCCTAAACCTAACCCTAGCCCAGACCCTATCCCTAAACCTATCCCTACCCCTAAACCTAACCCTAGCACTAACCCTAACCCTAACCCTAGCCCTAGCGCTAACCCTAACGCTAACCCTAACCCTAGCCCTAGCCCTAGCTTTAACCCTAGCCCTAGCCCTAGCCCTAAACCTAACCCCAACCCCAACCCTAACCCTAACCCAAACCATAAACCTACCCCAAACCCTAACCCTAACCCGAACCGAACCCGAACTCAAACCCTAACCCCAACCCCAACCACAACACAACACCAACCGCAACCACAACCGTAAACCTAACCCTAACCCTAACCCTAACCCTGACCTCTACCCCAACCCTAGCCCTAACTCTAACCCTAACCCTAACCCTAACCCTAACCGTAACCCTAACCGTAACCCCAAACCTAACCCTAGCGCTAGCCCTAACATTAACCCTAACCCTAGCCCTAACCCTAGACCTTACCCTAACCCAAAGCCTACCACTAACCCTAATACAAACCCTAACCATAACCGTAGCCCTAGCCCTAATGCTCACCCTAGCCCTAACACTAACCAGAACCCTCACCCTAACCCTAGCCCTCACCCTATACCTAACCCTAACCCTAACCCTAACCCTTGCCCTAGCCCAAGCCCTAGCCATAGCCCTAACCCTAACACTAGCCCTAGCCTTAGACCTAACCCTTGTCCGAGCCCTAACCCTCACCATAGCCGTAACCCTAACCCTACCCTAATCCTACCCCTACCCCTCCCCTAACCCTAACCGTAGCCCTGACCCTAATGCTAACCCTGGCCCTAACACTAACCCTAACCCTCACCCTAACCCTAGTCCTGACCCTCACCCTAACCCCAACCGTAACCCTAACCCGAACTCTAACCCTAACCTTAGCCCTTGCCCTAACCCTTGCCCTAGCTCTAGCCCTAGCCCTAGCCCTAACCCTAACCCTAACCCAAGCCCTACCCCTAGACCTAACCCTAGCCCTAACCGTAGCCCTAGCAGTAACCCTAGCCCTAGCCCGAACACTAACCCTAACCCAAACCCTAACCCTAACCCTAACCCTAACTCTAACCTTAACCCTAACCCTAACCCTAACCCTAACCCTAGCCCTAACCCTAATCCTAACGCTAAACATAACCCTAACCCTAACAAAAAACCATATCCCTAAACCTAACTCTCACCCTAACACTAGCCTTAGCCCTAATCCTCTCACTAACTGTAACCCTAACCCTAATCCTAGCCTAAACTCTATCCCTAGCCCTAACCCTAACCCAACACCTACCACTTACCCTAACGCTAACCCAAACCCTAACCAGAACCAGAACCGTAACCCTAACCCTCACCCTAACCCTAGCCCTGACCCTCACCCTAACCCCAACCCTAACCCTAACCCTAACTCTAACTCTAAGCATAGCCCTTACCCTAACCCTTGCCCTAGCCCTAGCCCTAGCCGTAACCCTCACCCTAACCCTAACCCTAACCCTAACCCTAACCCTAAACCTAACCATAGCCCTTGCCTAACCCTTGCCCTAGCTCTAGCCCTAGCCCTAGCCCTAGCCCTAACCCTAACCCAAGCCCTAACCCTAGCCCTAACCCTAGCCCTAACCTTAGCCCTAACTGTAGCCCTAGCAGTAACCCTAGCCCTAGCCCGAACACTGACCCTAACCCTAACACAAACCCTAACCCTAACCCTAACTCTAACCTTAACCCTAACCCTAACCCAAACCCTAACCCTAACCCTAACCCTAACTCTAACCTTAACCCTAACCCAAACCCTAGCCCTAACCCTAACCCAAAGCCTACCACTAAACCTAACCAAAACCCTAACCATAATCATAAACCTAACCCTAACCCTAATGATAACCCTAGCCCTAACCCTAACCCTAAAACTAACCCTCACCCTAAACCTAGCCCTCACCCTAACCCTAACTCTACTCCTAACCCTAAACCTCACCGAACCCTAACCCTAGACATGACGCAAGCCCTAACCGTAGCCCTAGCCCTAGCCCTAACCCTAACCCTAACCCTAACCCTAACCCTAAACCTAAACCTAACTCTAATGCTAACGCTAACGCCAGCCCTAACCCTAATGCTAACCCTAGCCGTAACCCTCACCCTCACCCTCATCCTAACCATAGCCCTCACACTGACCCTAACCCTAACCGTAACAATAGCCCTTGACCTAACCCTTGCCCTATCCCTATCCCTATCCCTATCCCTAGTCCTATCCCTAGCCCTAACCCTAACCCTAACCCTAACCCAAGCCCAAACCCTAGCCGTATCCCTAACCCCACCCTAACCCTAACTCTAGCCCTAACCCGAACCCTAGCCCTAAACCTAACACTAACCCTAGCTCTCACTAACTGTAACCTAACCCTAATCCTAGCCTAAACTCTATCCCTAGCCCTAACCCTAACCCAACACCTACCACTAACCGTAACGCTAACCCAAACCCTAACCAGAACCAGAACCGTAACCCTAAACCTAACCCGAGCCCTAAAACTAACCCTAGCCATAACCCTAGCCCTAACCCTAACCCTAAGCCTAACCCTAGCGCTAACCCTAACCCTAAACCTAACTATAGCCTTAACCCTAACCCTAGGCCTAGACCTACCCCTACCCCTACCCCTACCCCTAAACCAAACTGTAACCCTAAACTGAAACTGAACCCTAACCCTAACCCTAGCCCTAGCTCTAGTTCTAAACCTAGCCCTAAACCTTACCCTAGCCCTAGCCCTAACCCTAGACCTTACCCTAACCCAAAGCCTACCACTAACCCTAATACAAACCCTCACCCTAACCCTAGCCCTCACCCTATACCTAACCCTAACCCTAACCCTAACCCTTGCCCTAGCCCAAGCCCTAGCCATAGCCCTAACCCTAACACTAGCCCTAGCCTTAGCCCTAACCCTTGTCCGAGCCCTAACCCTAACCATAGCCGTAACCCTAACCCTACCCTAATCCTACCCCTACCCCTTCCCATAACCCTAACCGTAGCCCTGACCCTAATGCTAACCCTGGCCCTAACACTAACCCTAACCCTCACCCTAACCCTAGTCCTGACCCTCACCCTAACCCCAACCGTAACCCTAACCCGATCTCTAACCCTAACCATAGCCCTTGCCCTAACCCTTGCCCTAGCCCTAGCCCGAGCCCTAACCCTCACCCTCACCCTAACCCTAACCCTAACCCTAACCCTAACCCTAACCCTAACCATAGCCGTAACCCTAACACTACCCTAATCCTACCCCTACCCGTACCCCTACCCCTAACCCTAACCGTAGCCCTGACCCTAATGCTAACCCTGGCCCTAACACTAACCCTAACCCTCACCCTAACCCTAGCCCTGACCCTCACCCTAACCCCAACCCTAACCCTAACCCTAACTCTAACTCTAAGCATAGCCCTTACCCTAACCCTTGCCCTAGCCCTAGCCCTAGCCGTAACCCTCACCCTCACCCTAACCCTAACCCTAACCCTAACCCTAACCATAGCCCTTGCCTAACCCTTGCCCTAGCTCTAGCCCTAGCCCTAGCCCTAGCCCTAACCCTAACCCAAGCCCTAACCCTAGCCCTAACCCTAGCCCTAACCTTAGCCCTAACTGTAGCCCTAGCAGTAACCCTAGCCCTAGCCCGAACACTGACCCTAACCCTAACACAAACCCTAACCCTAACCCTAACTCTAACCTTAACCCTAACCCTAACCCAAACCCTAACCCTAACCCTAACTCTAACCTTAACCCTAACCCTAACCCTAACCCACGACCTAACCCTAGCCCTAACCCTAATCCTAACGCTAACCATAACCCTAACCCTAACAAAAAACCATATCCCTAAACCTAAATCTCACCCTAACACTAGCCTTAGCCCTAACCCTCTCACTAACTGTAACCCTAACTCTAATCCTAGCCTAAACGCTATCCCTATCCCTAACCCTAACCCAACACCTACCACTAACCGTAACGCTAACCCAAACCCTAACCAGAACCAGAACCGTAACCCTAACCCTAACCTGAGCCCTAAACCTAACCCTAGCCCTAACCCTAACCCTAAGCCTAACCCTAGCGCTAACCCTAACCTTAACCCTAAACCTAACTATAGCCTTAACCCTAACCCTAGGCCTAGACCTAACCCTACCCCTACCCCTACCCCTAAACCAAACTGTAACCCTAAACTAAAACTGAACCCTAACCCTAACCCTAGCCCTAGCTCTAGTTCTAACCCTAGCCCTAACCCTGACCCTAGCCCTAGCCCTAACCCTAGACCTTACCCTAACTCAAAGCCTACCACTAACCCTAACACAAACCCTAACCATAACCGTAGCCCTAACCCTAATGCTAACCCTAGACCTAACACTAACCAGAACCCTCACCCTAACCCTAGCCCTCACCCTATACCTAACCCGAACCATAACCCTAACCCTAACCCTAACCCAAGCCCTAACCCTAGCCCTAACCCTAGCCCTATCCGTAGCCCTAGCCCTAGCCCTAACCCTAGCCCTAGCCCGAACCCTAACCCTAACCCTAACCCTAACCCTAACCCTAGCCCAAAGCGTCACCCTAAAGATAACCCTAACCCTAGACCTAACCCTAACCCTAACCCTAACCCTAAACCTCACCCTAGCCCTAACCCTAACCCAAACCCTAACCCAAACCCTAGCCCTAACCCTAACCCAAAGCCTACCACTAAACCTAACCAAAACCCTAACCATAATCATAAACCTAACCCTAACCCTAGCCCTAACCCTAATGATAACCCTAGCCCAACCCTAACCCTAAAACTAACCCTCACCCTAAACCTAGCCCTCACCCTAACCCTAACTCTACTCCGAACACTAAACCTCACCGAACCCTAACCCTAGCCATGACGCAAGCCCTAACCGTAGCCCTAGCCCTAGCCCTAAACCTAACCCTAACCCTCCCCCTAAACCTAAACCTAACTCTAATGCTAACGCTAACGCCAGCCCTAACCCTAATGCTAACCCTAGCCGTAACCCTCACCCTCACCCTAACCATAGCCCTCACACTGATCCTAAACCTAACCGTAACAATAGCCCTTGACCTAACCCTTGCCCTATCCCTATCCCAATCCCTAGTCCTATCCCTATCCCTATCCCTATCCCTATCCCTATCCCTAGTCCTATCCCTAACCCTAACCCTAACCCTAACCCTAACCCAAGCCCAAACCCTAGCCGTAGCCCTAACCCCACCCTAACCCTAACCCGAACTCTAGCCCTAACCCAAACCCTAGCCCTAACCCTAACACTAACCCTAGCCCTAGCCCTAGCCCTAGCCCTAGCCCGAGCCTTAACCCTAAACCTAACCCTAGCCCAGACCCTATCCCTAAACCTATCCCTACCCCTAAACCTAACCCTAGCACTAACCCTAACCCTAACCCTAGCCCTAGCGCTAACCCTAACGCTAACCCTAACCCTAGCCCTAGCCCTAGCTTTAACCCTAGCCCTAGCCCTAGCCCTAAACCTAACCCCAACCCCAACCCTAACCCTAACCCAAACCATAAACCTACCCCAAACCCTAACCCTAACCCGAACCGAACCCGAACTCAAACCCTAACCCCAACCCCAAACACAACACAACACCAACCGCAACCACAACCGTAAACCTAACCCTAACCCTAACCCTAACCCTGACCTCTACCCCAACCCTAGCCCTAACTCTAACCCTAACCCTAACCCTAACCGTAACCCTAACCGTAACCCCAAACCTAACCCTAGCGCTAGCCCTAACATTAACCCTAACCCTAGCCCTAACCCTAGACCTTACCCTAACCCAAAGCCTACCACTAACCCTAATACAAACCCTAACCATAACCGTAGCCCTAGCCCTAATGCTCACCCTAGCCCTAACACTAACCAGAACCCTCACCCTAACCCTAGCCCTCACCCTATACCTAACCCTAACCCTAACCCTAACCCTTGCCCTAGCCCAAGCCCTAGCCATAGCCCTAACCCTAACACTAGCCCTAGCCTTCGACCTAACCCTTGTCCGAGCCCTAACCCTAACCATAGCCGTAACCCTAACCCTACCCTAATCCTACCCCTACCCCTCCCCTAACCCTAACCGTAGCCCTGACCCTAATGCTAACCCTGGCCCTAACACTAACCCTAACCCTCACCCTAACCCTAGTCCTGACCCTCACCCTAACCCCAACCGTAACCCTAACCCGAACTCTAACCCTAACCTTAGCCCTTGCCCTAACCCTTGCCCTAGCTCTAGCCCTAGCCCTAGCCCTAACCCTAACCCTAACCCAAGCCCTACCCCTAGACCTAACCCTAGCCCTAACCGTAGCCCTAGCAGTAACCCTAGCCCTAGCCCGAACACTAACCCTAACCCAAACCCTAACCCTAACCCTAACCCTAACTCTAACCTTAACCCTAACCCTAACCCTAACCCTAACCCTAACCCTAACCCTAACCCTAGCCCTAACCCTAATCCTAACGCTAAACATAACCCTAACCCTAACAAAAAACCATATCCCTAAACCTAACTCTCACCCTAACACTAGCCTTAGCCCTAACCCTCTCACTAACTGTAACCCTAACCCTAATCCTAGCCTAAACTCTATCCCTAGCCCTAACCCTAACCCAACACCTACCACTTACCCTAACGCTAACCCAAACCCTAACCAGAACCAGAACCGTAACCCTAACCCTCACCCTAACCCTAGCCCTGACCCTCACCCTAACCCCAACCCTAACCCTAACCCTAACTCTAACTCTAAGCATAGCCCTTACCCTAACCCTTGCCCTAGCCCTAGCCCTAGCCGTAACCCTCACCCTAACCCTAACCCTAACCCTAACCCTAACCCTAAACCTAACCATAGCCCTTGCCTAACCCTTGCCCTAGCTCTAGCCCTAGCCCTAGCCCTAGCCCTAACCCTAACCCAAGCCCTAACCCTAGCCCTAACCCTAGCCCTAACCTTAGCCCTAACTGTAGCCCTAGCAGTAACCCTAGCCCTAGCCCGAACACTGACCCTAACCCTAACACAAACCCTAACCCTAACCCTAACTCTAACCTTAACCCTAACCCTAACCCAAACCCTAACCCTAACCCTAACTCTAACCTTAACCCTAACCCAAACCCTAGCCCTAACCCTAACCCAAAGCCTACCACTAAACCTAACCAAAACCCTAACCATAATCATAAACCTAACCCTAACCCTAATGATAACCCTAGCCCTAACCCTAACCCTAAAACTAACCCTCACCCTAAACCTAGCCCTCACCCTAACCCTAACTCTACTCCTAACCCTAAACCTCACCGAACCCTAACCCTAGACATGACGCAAGCCCTAACCGTAGCCCTAGCCCTAGCCCTAACCCTAACCCTAACCCTAACCCTAAACCTAAACCTAACTCTAATGCTAACGCTAACGCCAGCCCTAACCCTAATGCTAACCCTAGCCGTAACCCTCACCCTCACCCTCATCCTAACCATAGCCCTCACACTGACCCTAACCCTAACCGTAACAATAGCCCTTGACCTAACCCTTGCCCTATCCCTATCCCTATCCCTATCCCTATCCCTAGTCCTATCCCTAGCCCTAACCCTAACCCTAACCCTAACCCAAGCCCAAACCCTAGCCGTATCCCTAACCCCACCCTAACCCTAACTCTAGCCCTAACCCGAACCCTAGCCCTAAACCTAACACTAACCCTAGCTCTCACTAACTGTAACCTAACCCTAATCCTAGCCTAAACTCTATCCCTAGCCCTAACCCTAACCCAACACCTACCACTAACCGTAACGCTAACCCAAACCCTAACCAGAACCAGAACCGTAACCCTAAACCTAACCCGAGCCCTAAACCTAACCCTAGCCCTAACCCTAGCCCTAACCCTAACCCTAAGCCTAACCCTAGCGCTAACCCTAACCCTAAACCTAACTATAGCCTTAACCCTAACCCTAGGCCTAGACCTACCCCTACCCCTACCCCTACCCCTACCCCTAAACCAAACTGTAACCCTAAACTGAAACTGAACCCTAACCCTAACCCTAGCCCTAGCTCTAGTTCTAAACCTAGCCCTAAACCTTACCCTAGCCCTAGCCCTAACCCTAGACCTTACCCTAACCCAAAGCCTACCACTAACCCTAATACAAACCCTCACCCTAACCCTAGCCCTCACCCTATACCTAACCCTAACCCTAACCCTAACCCTTGCCCTAGCCCAAGCCCTAGCCATAGCCCTAACCCTAACACTAGCCCTAGCCTTAGCCCTAACCCTTGTCCGAGCCCTAACCCTAACCATAGCCGTAACCCTAACCCTACCCTAATCCTACCCCTACCCCTTCCCATAACCCTAACCGTAGCCCTGACCCTAATGCTAACCCTGGCCCTAACACTAACCCTAACCCTCACCCTAACCCTAGTCCTGACCCTCACCCTAACCCCAACCGTAACCCTAACCCGATCTCTAACCCTAACCATAGCCCTTGCCCTAACCCTTGCCCTAGCCCTAGCCCTAGCCCGAGCCCTAACCCTCACCCTCACCCTAACCCTAACCCTAACCCTAACCCTAACCCTAACCCTAACCCTAACCATAGCCGTAACCCTAACACTACCCTAATCCTACCCCTACCCGTACCCCTACCCCTAACCCTAACCGTAGCCCTGACCCTAATGCTAACCCTGGCCCTAACACTAACCCTAACCCTCACCCTAACCCTAGCCCTGACCCTCACCCTAACCCCAACCCTAACCCTAACCCTAACTCTAACTCTAAGCATAGCCCTTACCCTAACCCTTGCCCTAGCCCTAGCCCTAGCCGTAACCCTCACCCTCACCCTAACCCTAACCCTAACCCTAACCCTAAACCTAACCCTAACCATAGCCCTTGCCTAACCCTTGCCCTAGCTCTAGCCCTAGCCCTAGCCCTAGCCCTAACCCTAACCCAAGCCCTAACCCTAGCCCTAACCCTAGCCCTAACCTTAGCCCTAACTGTAGCCCTAGCAGTAACCCTAGCCCTAGCCCGAACACTGACCCTAACCCTAACACAAACCCTAACCCTAACCCTAACTCTAACCTTAACCCTAACCCTAACCCAAACCCTAACCCTAACCCTAACTCTAACCTTAACCCTAACCCTAACCCTAACCCACGACCTAACCCTAGCCCTAACCCTAATCCTAACGCTAACCATAACCCTAACCCTAACAAAAAACCATATCCCTAAACCTAAATCTCACCCTAACACTAGCCTTAGCCCTAACCCTCTCACTAACTGTAACCCTAACTCTAATCCTAGCCTAAACGCTATCCCTATCCCTAACCCTAACCCAACACCTACCACTAACCGTAACGCTAACCCAAACCCTAACCAGAACCAGAACCGTAACCCTAACCCTAACCTGAGCCCTAAACCTAACCCTAGCCCTAACCCTAACCCTAAGCCTAACCCTAGCGCTAACCCTAACCTTAACCCTAAACCTAACTATAGCCTTAACCCTAACCCTAGGCCTAGACCTAACCCTACCCCTACCCCTACCCCTAAACCAAACTGTAACCCTAAACTAAAACTGAACCCTAACCCTAACCCTAGCCCTAGCTCTAGTTCTAACCCTAGCCCTAACCCTGACCCTAGCCCTAGCCCTAACCCTAGACCTTACCCTAACTCAAAGCCTACCACTAACCCTAACACAAACCCTAACCATAACCGTAGCCCTAACCCTAATGCTAACCCTAGACCTAACACTAACCAGAACCCTCACCCTAACCCTAGCCCTCACCCTATACCTAACCCGAACCATAACCCTAACCCTAACCCTAACCTAAGCCCTAACCCTAGCCCTAACCCTAGCCCTATCCGTAGCCCTAGCCCTAGCCCTAACCCTAGCCCTAGCCCGAACCCTAACCCTAACCCTAACCCTAACCCTAACCCTAACCCTAGCCCAAAGCGTCACCCTAAAGATAACCCTAACCCTAGACCTAACCCTAACCCTAACCCTAACCCTAAACCTCACCCTAGCCCTAACCCTAACCCAAACCCTAACCCAAACCCTAGCCCTAACCCTAACCCAAAGCCTACCACTAAACCTAACCAAAACCCTAACCATAATCATAAACCTAACCCTAACCCTAGCCCTAACCCTAATGATAACCCTAGCCCAACCCTAACCCTAAAACTAACCCTCACCCTAAACCTAGCCCTCACCCTAACCCTAACTCTACTCCGAACACTAAACCTCACCGAACCCTAACCCTAGCCATGACGCAAGCCCTAACCGTAGCCCTAGCCCTAGCCCTAAACCTAACCCTAACCCTCCCCCTAAACCTAAACCTAACTCTAATGCTAACGCTAACGCCAGCCCTAACCCTAATGCTAACCCTAGCCGTAACCCTCACCCTCACCCTAACCATAGCCCTCACACTGATCCTAAACCTAACCGTAACAATAGCCCTTGACCTAACCCTTGCCCTATCCCTATCCCAATCCCTAGTCCTATCCCTATCCCTATCCCTATCCCTATCCCTAGTCCTATCCCTAACCCTAACCCTAACCCTAACCCTAACCCAAGCCCAAACCCTAGCCGTAGCCCTAACCCCACCCTAACCCTAACCCGAACTCTAGCCCTAACCCGAACCCTAGCCCTAACCCTAACACTAACCCTAGCCCTAGCCCTAGCCCTAGCCCTAGCCCGAGCCTTAACCCTAAACCTAACCCTAGCCCAGACCCTATCCCTAAACCTATCCCTACCCCTAAACCTAACCCTAGCACTAACCCTAACCCTAACCCTAGCCCTAGCGCTAACCCTAACGCTAACCCTAACCCTAGCCCTAGCCCTAGCTTTAACCCTAGCCCTAGCCCTAGCCCTAAACCTAACCCCAACCCCAACCCTAACCCTAACCCAAACCATAAACCTACCCCAAACCCTAACCCTAACCCGAACCGAACCCGAACTCAAACCCTAACCCCAACCCCAACCACAACACAACACCAACCGCAACCACAACCGTAAACCTAACCCTAACCCTAACCCTAACCCTGACCTCTACCCCAACCCTAGCCCTAACTCTAACCCTAACCCTAACCCTAACCCTAACCGTAACCCTAACCGTAACCCCAAACCTAACCCTAGCGCTAGCCCTAACATTAACCCTAACCCTAGCCCTAACCCTAGACCTTACCCTAACCCAAAGCCTACCACTAACCCTAATACAAACCCTAACCATAACCGTAGCCCTAGCCCTAATGCTCACCCTAGCCCTAACACTAACCAGAACCCTCACCCTAACCCTAGCCCTCACCCTATACCTAACCCTAACCCTAACCCTAACCCTTGCCCTAGCCCAAGCCCTAGCCATAGCCCTAACCCTAACACTAGCCCTAGCCTTCGACCTAACCCTTGTCCGAGCCCTAACCCTAACCATAGCCGTAACCCTAACCCTACCCTAATCCTACCCCTACCCCTCCCCTAACCCTAACCGTAGCCCTGACCCTAATGCTAACCCTGGCCCTAACACTAACCCTAACCCTCACCCTAACCCTAGTCCTGACCCTCACCCTAACCCCAACCGTAACCCTAACCCGAACTCTAACCCTAACCTTAGCCCTTGCCCTAACCCTTGCCCTAGCTCTAGCCCTAGCCCTAGCCCTAACCCTAACCCTAACCCAAGCCCTACCCCTAGACCTAACCCTAGCCCTAACCGTAGCCCTAGCAGTAACCCTAGCCCTACCCGAACACTAACCCTAACCCAAACCCTAACCCTAACCCTAACCCTAACTCTAACCTTAACCCTAACCCTAACCCTAACCCTAACCCTAACCCTAGCCCTAACCCTAATCCTAACGCTAAACATAACCCTAACCCTAACAAAAAACCATATCCCTAAACCTAACTCTCACCCTAACACTAGCCTTAGCCCTAACCCTCTCACTAACTGTAACCCTAACCCTAATCCTAGCCTAAACTCTATCCCTAGCCCTAACCCTAACCCAACACCTACCACTTACCCTAACGCTAACCCAAACCCTAACCAGAACCAGAACCGTAACCCTAACCCTCACCCTAACCCTAGCCCTGACCCTCACCCTAACCCCAACCCTAACCCTAACCCTAACTCTAACTCTAAGCATAGCCCTTACCCTAACCCTTGCCCTAGCCCTAGCCCTAGCCGTAACCCTCACCCTAACCCTAACCCTAACCCTAACCCTAACCCTAACCCTAACCCTAAACCTAACCATAGCCCTTGCCTAACCCTTGCCCTAGCTCTAGCCCTAGCCCTAGCCCTAGCCCTAACCCTAACCCAAGCCCTAACCCTAGCCCTAACCCTAGCCCTAACCTTAGCCCTAACTGTAGTCCTAGCAGTAACCCTAGCCCTAGCCCGAACACTGACCCTAACCCTAACACAAACCCTAACCCTAACCCTAACTCTAACCTTAACCCTAACCCTAACCCAAACCCTAACCCTAACCCTAACTCTAACCTTAACCCTAACCCAAACCCTAGCCCTAACCCTAACCCAAAGCCTACCACTAAACCTAACCAAAACCCTAACCATAATCATAAACCTAACCCTAACCCTAATGATAACCCTAGCCCTAACCCTAACCCTAAAACTAACCCTCACCCTAAACCTAGCCCTCACCCTAACCCTAACTCTACTCCTAACCCTAAAACTCACCGAACCCTAACCCTAGACATGACGCAAGCCCTAACTGTAGCCCTAGCCCTAGCCCTAACCCTAACCCTAACCCTAAACCTAAACCTAACTCTAATGCTAACGCTAACGCCAGCCCTAACCCTAATGCTAACCCTAGCCGTAACCCTCACCCTCACCCTCATCCTAACCATAGCCCTCACACTGACCCTAACCCTAACCGTAACAATAGCCCTTGACCTAACCCTTGCCCTATCCCTATCCCTATCCCTATCCCTATCCCTAGTCCTATCCCTAGCCCTAACCCTAACCCTAACCCTAACCCAAGCCCAAACCCTAGCCGTATCCCTAACCCCACCCTAACCCTAACTCTAGCCCTAACCCGAACCCTAGCCCTAAACCTAACACTAACCCTAGCTCTCACTAACTGTAACCTAACCCTAATCCTAGCCTAAACTCTATCCCTAGCCCTAACCCTAACCCAACACCTACCACTAACCGTAACGCTAACCCAAACCCTAACCAGAACCAGAACCGTAACCCTAAACCTAACCCGAGCCCTAAACCTAACCCTAGCCCTAACCCTAGCCCTAACCCTAACCCTAAGCCTAACCCTAGCGCTAACCCTAACCCTAACCCTAAACCTAACTATAGCCTTAACCCTAACCCTAGGCCTAGACCTACCCCTACCCCTACCCCTACCCCTAAACCAAACTGTAACCCTAAACTGAAACTGAACCCTAACCCTAACCCTAGCCCTAGCTCTAGTTCTAAACCTAGCCCTAAACCTTACCCTAGCCCTAGCCCTAACCCTAGACCTTACCCTAACCCAAAGCCTACCACTAACCCTAATACAAACCCTCACCCTAACCCTAGCCCTCACCCTATACCTAACCCTAACCCTAACCCTAACCCTTGCCCTAGCCCAAGCCCTAGCCATAGCCCTAACCCTAACACTAGCCCTAGCCTTAGCCCTAACCCTTGTCCGAGCCCTAACCCTAACCATAGCCGTAACCCTAACCCTACCCTAATCCTACCCCTACCCCTTCCCATAACCCTAACCGTAGCCCTGACCCTAATGCTAACCCTGGCCCTAACACTAACCCTAACCCTCACCCTAACCCTAGTCCTGACCCTCACCCTAACCCCAACCGTAACCCTAACCGATCTCTAACCCTAACCATAGCCCTTGCCCTAACCCTTGCCCTAGCCCTAGCCCTAGCCCGAGCCCTAACCCTCACCCTCACCCTAACCCTAACCCTAACCCTAACCCTAACCCTAACCCTAACCATAGCCCTTCCCTAACCCTTGCCCTAGCCCTAGCCCTAACCCTAACCCTAACCCAAGCCCTACCCCTAGCCCTAACCCTAGCCCTTACCGTAGCCCTAGCAGTAACCCTAGCCCTAGCCTGAACACTAACCCTAACCCAAACCCTAACCCTAACCCTAACCCTAACTCTAACCTTAACCCTAACCCTAACCCTAACCCTAACCCTAACCCTCGACCTAACCCTAGCCCTAACCCTTACCCTAGCCCTAGCCCTAACCCTAGACCTTATCCTAGCCCTATCCGTAGCCCTAGCCCTAGCCCTAACCCTAGCCCTAGCCCGAACCCTAACCCTAACCCTAACCCTAACCCTAACCCTAACCCTAGCCCAAAGCGTCACCCTAACGATAACCCTAACCCTAGACCTAACCCTAACCCTAACCCTAACCCTAAACCTCACCCTAGCCCTAACCCTAACCCAAACCCTAACCCAAACCCTAGCCCTAACCCTAACCCAAAGCCTACCACTAAACCTAACCAAAACCCTAACCATAATCATAAACCTAACCCTAACCCTAGCCCTAACCCTAATGATAACCCTAGCCCAACCCTAACCCTAAAACTAACCCTCTCCCTAAAGCTAGCCCTCACCCTAACCCTAACTCTACTCCGAACACTAAACCTCACCGAACCCTAACCCTAGCCATGACGCAAGCCCTAACCGTAGCCCTAGCCCTAGCCCTAAACCTAACCCTAACCCTCCCCCTAAACCTAAACCTAACTCTAATGCTAACGCTAACGCCAGCCCTAACCCTAATGCTAACCCTAGCCGTAACCCTCACCCTCACCCTAACCATAGCCCTCACACTGACCCTAAACCTAACCGTAACAATAGCCCTTGACCTAACCCTTGCCCTATCCCTATCCCAATCCCTAGTCCTATCCCTATCCCTATCCCTATCCCTATCCCTATCCCTATCCCTAGTCCTATCCCTAACCCTAACCCTAACCCTAACCCTAACCCTAACCCTAACCCAAGCCCAAACCCTAGCCGTAGCCCTAACCCCACCCTAACCCTAACCCGAACTCTAGCCCTAACCCGAACCCTAGCCCTAACCCTAACACTAACCCTAGCCCTAGCCCTAGCCCTAGCCCTAGCCCGAGCCTTAACCCTAAACCTAACCCTAGCCCAGACCCTATCCCTAAACCTATCCCTACCCCTAAACCTAACCCTAGCACTAAACCTAACCCTAACCCTAGCCCTAGCACTAACCCTAACGCTAACCCTAACCCTAGCCCTAGCCCTAGCTTTAACCCTAGCCCTAGCCCTAGCCCTAAACCTAACCCCAACCCCAACCCTAACCCTAACCCAAACCATAAACCTACCCCAAACCCTAACCCTAACCCGAACCGAACCCGAACTCAAACCCTAACCCCAACCCCAACCACAACACAACACCAACCGCAACCACAACCGTAAACCTAACCCTAACCCTAACCCTAACCTCTACCCCAACCCTAGCCCTAACTCTAACCCTAACCCTAACCCTAACCCTAACCGTAACCCTAACCGTAACCCCAAACCTAACCCTAGCCCTAGCCCTAACATTAACCCTAACCCTAGCCCTAACCCTAGACCTTACCCTAACCCAAAGCCTACCACTAACCCTAATACAAACCCTAACCATAACCGTAGCCCTAGCCCTAATGCTCACCCTAGCCCTAACACTAACCAGAACCCTCACCCTAACCCTAGCCCTCACCCTATACCTAACCCTAACCCTAACCCTAACCCTAACCCTAACCCTTGCCCTAGCCCAAGCCCTAGCCATAGCCCTAACCCTAACACTAGCCCTAGCCTTAGACCTAACCCTTGTCCGAGCCCTAACCCTAACCATAGCCGTAACCCTAACCCTACCCTAATCCTACCCCTACCCCTCCCCTAACCCTAACCGTAGCCCTGACCCTAATGCTAACCCTGGCCCTAACACTAACCCTAACCCTCACCCTAACCCTAGTCCTGACCCTCACCCTAACCCCAACCGTAACCCTAACCCGAACTCTAACCCTAACCATAGCCCTTGCCCTAACCCTTGCCCTAGCCCTAGCCCTAGCCCTAGCCCTAGCCCTAGCCCTAACCCTCACCCTCACCCTAACCCTAACCCTAACCCTAACCATAGCCCTTGCCCTAACCCTTGCCCTAGCCCTAGCCCTAGCCCTAGCCCTAACCCTAACCCTAACCCAAGCCCTACCCCTAGACCTAACCCTAGCCCTAACTGTAGCCCTAGCAGTAACCCTAGCCCTAGCCCGAACACTAACCCTAACCCTAACCCTAACCCTAACCCTAACCCTAACTCTAACCTTAACCCTAACCCTAACCCTAACCCTAACCCTAGCCCTAACCCTAATCCTAACGCTAAACATAACCCTAACCCTAACAAAAAACCATATCCCTAAACCTAACTCTCACCCTAACACTAGCCTTAGCCCTAACCCTCTCACTAACTGTAACCCTAACCCTAATCCTAGCCTAAACTCTATCCCTAGCCCTAACCCTAACCCAACACCTACCACTTACCCTAACGCTAACCCAAACCCTAACCAGAACCAGAACCGTAACCCTAACCCTCACCCTAACCCTAGCCCTGACCCTCACCCTAACCCCAACCCTAACCCTAACCCTAACTCTAACTCTAAGCATAGCCCTTACCCTAACCCTTGCCCTAGCCCTAGCCCTAGCCGTAACCCTCACCCTAACCCTAACCCTAACCCTAACCCTAACCATAGCCCTTGCCTAACCCTTGCCCTAGCTCTAGCCCTAGCCCTAGCCCTAGCCCTAACCCTAACCCAAGCCCTAACCCTAGCCCTAACCCTAGCCCTAACCTTAGCCCTAACTGTAGCCCTAGCAGTAACCCTAGCCCTAGCCCGAACACTGACCCTAACACTAACACAAACCCTAACCCTAACCCTAACTCTAACCTTAACCCTAACCCTAACCCAAACCCTAACCCTAACCCTAACTCTAACCTTAACCCTAACCCTAACCCTAACCCTAACCCTAACCCTAACCCTAACCCTAACCCTAACCCACGACCTAACCCTAGCCCTAACCCTAATCCTAACGCTAACCATAACCCTAACCCTAACAAAAAACCATATCCCTAAACCTAAATCTCACCCTAACACTAGCCTTAGCCCTAACCCTCTCACTAACTGTAACCCTAACCCTAATCCTAGCCTAAACGCTATCCCTATCCCTAACCCTAACCCAACACCTACCACTAACCCTAACGCTAACCCAAACCCTAACCAGAACCAGAACCGTAACCCTAACCCTAACCTGAGCCCTAAACCTAACCCTAGCCCTAACCCTAACCCTAAGCCTAACCCTAGCGCTAACCCTAACCTTAACCCTAAACCTAACTATAGCCTTAACCCTAACCCTAGGCCTAGACCTAACCCTACCCCTACCCCTATCCCTAAACCAAACTGTAACCCTAAACTAAAACTGAACCCTAACCCTAACCCTAGCCCTAGCTCTAGTTCTAACCCTAGCCCTAACCCTTACCCTAGCCCTAGCCCTAACCCTAGACCTTATCCTAGCCCTATCCGTAGCCCTAGCCCTAGCCCTAACCCTAGCCCTAGCCCGAACCCTAACCCTAACCTTAACCCTAACCCTAGACCAAAGCGTCACCCTAACGATAACCCTAACCCTAGAACTAACCCTAACCCTAACCCTAACCCTAAACCTCACCCTAGCCCTAACCCTAACCCAAACCCTTACCCTAACCCTAACCCTAACCCAAACAGTATCCCTAACCCTAAGCATAACCCTAGGCTTAGCCCTAACCCTCTCACTTACAATAACCCTAACCCTAACCCTAGCCCCAACCCTGACCCTAGCCCTAACCCTAACCCAACCCCTACCACTAACCCTAACCCTAACCCTAACCATAACCGTAACCCTAACCCTAACCCGAGCCCTAAACCTAACCCTATCCCTAACCCTAAACGTAACCCTAGCGCTAACCCTAACGCTAACCCTAACCCTAAACCTAACCTTAGCCCTAATTCTAACCCTAGGCCTAGCCCTAACCCTAGCCCTAGCCCTACCCTACCCCTACCCCTAACTCAAACTGTAACCCTAAACTGAACCTGAACCCTAACGCTAGCCCTAACTCTAGCTCTAACGCATGTCCTAACCGTTACCCTAGCCCTAGCCCTAGCCCTAAGACTAGCCCTAGCCCTAATCCTAACCCTAACCCTAACCCAAACCCTAACCCAAACCCTAGTCCTAACCCTAACCCAAAGCCTACCACTAAACCTAACCAAAACCCTAACCATAATCATAAACCTAACCCTAACCCTAGCCCTAACCCAAACCCTAAAACTAACCCTCACCCTAAACCTAGCCCTCACCCTAACCCTAACTCTACTCCTAACCGTAAACCTCACCGAACCCTAAACCTAGCCATAAGGCTAGCCCTAACCGTAGCCCTAGCCCTAGCCCTAACCCTAACCCTAACCCTAACCCTAACCCTAACCCTTAACCTAAACCTAACTCTAACGCTAACGCCAGCCCTAACCCTAATGCTAACCCTAGCCGTAACCCTCACCGTCACCCTCACCCTAACCATAGCCCTCACACTGACCCTAACCCTAACCGTAACAATAGCCCTTGACCTAACCCTTGCCCTAGCCCTAGCCCTAGCCCTATCCCTAGTCCTATCCCTATCCCTATCCCTATCCCTATCCCTAGTCCTAGCCCTAGCCCTAGCCCTAGCCCTAACCCTAACCCTAACCCTAACCCAAACCCAAGCCCTAACCCTAGCCGTAGCCCTAACCCCACCCTAACCCTAACCCGAACTCTAGCCCTAACCCGAACCCTAGCCCTAACCCTAACCCTAGCCTTAGACCTAGCCCTAGCCCTATCCCTAGCCCTATCCTGAGCCTTAACCCTAAATCTAACCCTAGCCCAGACCCTATCCCTAAACCTATCGCTAGCCCTAAACCTAACCCTAGCCCTAACCCTAACCCTAACCCTAACCCTACCCCTAACCCTAACCCTAACCCCAGCCCTCGCGCTAACCCTAATCCTAACCCTACCCCTACCCCTAACCCTAGCCCTAGTGCTAACCCTAACGCTAACCCTAACCCTAACCCTAGCCCTAGCCCTAGCTTTAACCTTAGCCCGAGCCCTAGCCCTAGCCCTAAACCTAACCCCAACCGCAACCCTAACCCTAACCCAAACCATAAATCTACCCCAAACCCTAACCCTAACCCGAACCGAACCCGAACTCAAACCCTAACCCCAACCCCAACCCTAGCCCTAACTCTAACCCTAACCCTAACCCTAACCCTAACCGTAACCCTAACCGTAACCCCAAACCTAACCCTAGCCCTAGCCCTAACATTAACCCTAACCCTAGCCCTAACCCTAGACCTTACCCTAACCCAAAGCCTACCACTAACCCTAATACAAACCCTAACCATAACCGTAGCCCTAACCCTAATGCTTACCCTAGCCCTAACACTAACCAGAACCCTCACCCTAACCCTAGCCCTCACCCTATACCTAACCCTAACCCTAACCCTAACCCTAACCCTTGCCCTAGCCGAAGCCCTAGCCATACCTCTAACCCTAACACTAGCCCTAGCCTTAGCCCTAACCCTACCCTAATCCTACCCCTACCCCTACCCGTAACCCTAACAGTAGCCCTGACCCTAATGCTAACCCTGGCCCTAACACTAACACTAACCCTCACCCTAACCCTAGTCCTGACCCTCACCCTAACCCCAACCGTAACCCTAACCCGAACTCTAACCCTAACCATAGCCCTTGCCCTAACCCTTGCCCTAGCCCTAGCCCTAGCCCTAGCCCTAGCCCTAGCCCTAGCCCTCACCCTAACCCTAACCCTAACCCTAACCCTAACCCTAACCATAGCCCTTGCCCTAACCCTTGCCCTAGCCCTAGCCCTAGCCCTAACCCTAAACCTAACCCAAGCCCTAACCCTAGCCCTAACCCTAGGCCTAACCGTAGCCCTAGCAGTAACCCTAGCCCTAGCCCTAGCCCGAACACTAACCCTAACCCTAACCCAAACCCTAACCCTAACCCTAACTCTAACCTTAACCCTAAACCTAACCATAACCCTAACCCTAACCCTAACCCTAACCCTCGACCTAACCCTAGCCCTAACCCTAATCCTAACGCTAACCATAACCCTAACCCTAACAAAAAAACATATCCCTAAACCTAAATCTCACCCTAACCCTCGTCTTAGCCCTAACCCTCTCACTAACTGTAACCCTAACCCTAATCCTAGCCCAAACCCTAACCCTAGCCCTAACCCAACCCCTACCACTAACCCTAACCCTAACCCAAACCCTAACCAGAACCGTAACCCTAAACATAACACTGACCCGAGCCCTAAACCTGAACCTAGCCCTAACCCTAACCATAACCCTAACCCTAGCGCTAATCCTAACTCTAACGCTAACCCTAAACCTAACCCTAGCCCTAACCCTAACCCTAGGCCTAGCCGTAACCATACCCCTACCCCTACCCCTGCCCCTAACCCAAACTGTAACCCTAAACTGAACCTGAACCTGAACCCTAACCCTAGTCCTAGCTCTAGCTCTAACCCTAGCCCTAACCGTTACCTAGCCCTAGCCCTAGCCCTAACCCTAGCCCTAATCCTAGCCCAAACCCTAACCCTAACCCTAGCCCTAGCCCTAAACCTAACCCTAGCCCTAACCCTAACCCTAACCCTAACCCTAACCCTAACCCTAGCCCTAGCCCTAACACTAACACTAACACTAAAACTAACCCTATCCCTATCCCTATCCCTATCCCTATCCCTATCCCTATCCCTATCCCAAGCCCTAGCCCTAGCTCTAACACTACAACTAACCCTAGCCCTACCCCTAAACCTGCCCCTAAGTCTAACCCTAACCCTACACCTAAACCTAACCCTAACACTAACCCTAACACTAACCCTAGCCCTAGCCCTAGCCCTAGCCCTAACCCTAACACAAACCCTAGCCCTAGCCCTCGCCCTAAACCTAACCCTAACCCTAACCCTAACCCTAACCCTAACCCTAACCATAGCCGTAACCCTAACCCTACCCTAATCCTACCCCTACCCCTACCCCTAACCCTAACCGTAGCCCTGACCCTAATGCTAACCCTGGCCCTAACACTAACCCTAACCCTCACCCTAACCCTAGCCCTGACCCTCACCCTAACCCCAACCCTAACCCTAACCCTAACCCTAACTCTAACCCTAAGCATAGCCCTTGCCCTAACCCTTGCCCTAGCCCTAGCCCTAACCCTCTCCCTAACCCTAACCCTAACCCTAACCCTAACCCTAACCCTAAACCTAACCATAGCCCTTGCCTAACCCTTGCCCTAGCCCTAGCCCTAGCCCTAACCCTAACCCAAGCCCTAACCCTAGCCCTAACCCTAGCCCTAACCTTAGCCCTAACTGTAGCCCTAGCAGTAACCCTAGCCCTAGCCCGAACACTAACCCTAACCCTAACACAAACCCTAACCCTAACCCTAACTCTAACCTTAACCCTAACCCTAACCTTAACCCTAACCCTAACCCTCGACCTAACCCTAGCCCTAACCCTAATCCTAACGCTAACCATAACCCTAACCCTAACAAAAAACCGTATCCCTAAACCTAAATCTCACCCTCACACTAGCCTTAGCCCTAACCCTCTCACTAACTGTAACCTAACCCTAATCCTAGCCTAAACTCTATCCCTAGCCCTAACCCTAACCCAACACCTACCACTAACCGTAACGCTAACCCAAACCCTAACCAGAACCAGAACCGTAACCCTAAACCTAACCCGAGCCCTAAACCTAACCCTAGCCCTAACCCTAGCCCTAACCCTAACCCTAAGCCTAACCCTAGCTCTAACCCTAACCCTAACCCTAAACCTAACTATAGCCTTAACCCTAACCCTAGGCCTAGACCTAACCCTACCCCTACCCCTACCCCTAAACCAAACTGTAACCCTAAACTGAAACTGAACCCTAACCCTAACCCTAGCCCTAGCTCTAGTTCTAAACCTAGCCCTAAACCTTACCCTAGCCCTAGCCCTAACCCTAGACCTTACCCTAACCCAAAGCCTACCACTAACCCTAATACAAACCCTCACCCTAACCCTAGCCCTCACCCTATACCTAACCCTAACCCTAACCCTAACCCTTGCCCTAGCCCAAGCCCTAGCCATAGCCCTAACCCTAACACTAGCCCTAGCCTTAGCCCTAACCCTTGTCCGAGCCCTAACCCTAACCATAGCCGTAACCCTAACCCTACCCTAATCCTACCCCTACCCCTTCCCATAACCCTAACCGTAGCCCTGACCCTAATGCTAACCCTGGCCCTAACACTAACCCTAACCCTCACCCTAACAATAGTCCTGACCCTCACCCTAACCCCAACCGTAACCCTAACCCGATCTCTAACCCTAACCATAGCCCTTGCCCTAACCCTTGCCCTAGCCCTAGCCCTAGCCCGAGCCCTAACCTTCACCCTCACCCTCACCCTAACCCTAACCCTAACCCTAACCATAGCCCTTCCCTAACCCTTGCCCTAGCCCTAGCCCTAGCCCTAACCCTAACCCTAACCCAAGCCCTACCCCTAGCCCTACCCCTAGCCCTTACCGTAGCCCTAGCAGTAACCCTAGCCCTAGCCTGAACACTAACCCTAACCCAAACCCTAACCCTAACCCTAACCCTAACTCTAACCTTAACCCTAACCCTAACCCTAACCCTAACCCTAACCCTAACCCTAACCCTCGACCTAACCCTAGCCCTAACCCTAATCCTAACGCTAACCATAACCCTAACCCTAACAAAAAACCATATCCCTAAACCTAACTCTCACCATAACACTAGCCTTAGCCCTAACCCTCTCACTAACTGTAACCCTAACCCTAATCCTAGCCTAAACTCTATCCCTAGCCCTAACCCTAACCCAACACCTACCACTAACCCTAACGCTAACCCAAACCCTAACCAGAACCAGAACCGTAACCCTAACCCTAACCCGAGCCCTAAACCTAACCCTAGCCCTAACCCTAACCCTAAGCCTAACCCTAGCGCTAACCCTAACCCTAACCCTAAACCTAACTATAGCCTTAACCCAAACCCTAGGCCTAGACCTAACCCTACCCCTACCCCTACCCCTAAACCAAACTGTAACCCTAAACTAAAACTGAACCCTAACCCTAACCCTAGCCCTAGCTCTAGTTCTAAACCTAGCCCTAACCCTGACCCTAGCCCTAGCCCTAACCCTAGACCTTACCCTAACTCAAAGCCTACCACTAACCCTAACACAAACCCTAACGATAACCGTAGACCTAACCCTAATGCTAACCCTAGCCCTAACACTAACCAGAACCCTCACCCTAACCCTAGCCCTCACCCTATACCTAACCCTAACCCTAAACCTAACCCTTGCCCTAGCCCAAGCCCTAGCCATAGCCCTAACACTAACACTAGCCCTAGCCTTAACCCTAACCCTTATCCGAGCCCTAACCCTAACCCTAGCCATAACCCTAACCCTACCCTAATCCTACCCCGACCCCTTCCCATAAACCTAACCGTAGCCCTGACCCTAATGCTAACCCTGGCCCTAACACTAACCCTAACCCTCACCCTAACCCTAGTCCTGACCCTCACCCTAACCCCAACCGTAACCCTAACCCGATCTCTAACCCTAATCATAGCCCTTGCCCTAACCCTTGCCCTAACCCTTGCCCTAGCCCTAGCCCCAACCCTAGCCCTAACTCTAACCCTAACCCTAACCCTAACCCTAACCGTAACCCTAACCGTAAACCCAAACATAACCCTAGCCCTAGCCCTAACATTAACCCTAACCCTAGCCCTAACCCTAGACCTTACCCTAACCCAAAGCCTACCACTAACCCTAATACAAACCCTAACCATAACCGTAGCCCTAACCCTAATGCTTACCCTAGCCCTAACACTAACCAGAACCCTCACCCTAACCCTAGCCCTCACCCTATACCTAACCCTAACCCTAACCCTAACCCTAACCCTTGCCCTAGCCGAAGCCCTAGCCATACCTCTAACCCTAACACTAGCCCTAGCCTTAGCCCTAACCCTACCCTAATCCTACCCCTACCCCTACCCGTAACCCTAACAGTAGCCCTGACCCTAATGCTAACCCTGGCCCTAACACTAACACTAACCCTCACCCTAACCCTAGTCCTGACCCTCACCCTAACCCCAACCGTAACCCTAACCCGAACTCTAACCCTAACCATAGCCCTTGCCCTAACCCTTGCCCTAGCCCTAGCCCTAGCCCTAGCCCTAGCCCTAGCCCTAGCCCTCACCCTAACCCTAACCCTAACCCTAACCCTAACCCTAACCCTAACCCTAGCCCTTGCCCTAGCCCTAGCCCTAACCCTAAACCTAACCCAAGCCCTAACCCTAGCCCTAACCCTAGGCCTAACCGTAGCCCTAGCAGTAACCCTAGCCCTAGCCCTAGCCCGAACACTAACCCTAACCCTAACCCAAACCCTAACCCTAACCCTAACTCTAACCTTAACCCTAAACCTAACCATAACCCTAACCCTAACCCTAACCCTAACCCTCGACCTAACCCTAGCCCTAACCCTAATCCTAACGCTAACCATAACCCTAACCCTAACAAAAAAACATATCCCTAAACCTAAATCTCACCCTAACCCTCGTCTTAGCCCTAACCCTCTCACTAACTGTAACCCTAACCCTAATCCTAGCCCAAACCCTAACCCTAGCCCTAACCCAACCCCTACCACTAACCCTAACCCTAACCCAAACCCTAACCAGAACCGTAACCCTAAACATAACACTGACCCGAGCCCTAAACCTGAACCTAGCCCTAACCCTAACCATAACCCTAACCCTAGCGCTAATCCTAACTCTAACGCTAACCCTAAACCTAACCCTAGCCCTAACCCTAACCCTAGGCCTAGCCGTAACCATACCCCTACCCCTACCCCTGCCCCTAACCCAAACTGTAACCCTAAACTGAACCTGAACCTGAACCCTAACCCTAGTCCTAGCTCTAGCTCTAACCCTAGCCCTAACCGTTACCTAGCCCTAGCCCTAGCCCTAACCCTAGCCCTAATCCTAGCCCAAACCCTAACCCTAACCCTAGCCCTAGCCCTAAACCTAACCCTAGCCCTAACCCTAACCCTAACCCTAACCCTAACCCTAACCCTAACCCTAGCCCTAGCCCTAACACTAACACTAACACTAACACTAAAACTAACCCTATCCCTATCCCTATCCCTATCCCTATCCCTATCCCTATCCCTATCCCTATCCCAAGCCCTAGCCCTAGCTCTAACACTACAACTAACCCTAGCCCTACCCCTAAACCTGCCCCTAAGTCTAACCCTAACCCTACACCTAAACCTAACCCTAACACTAACCCTAACACTAACCCTAGCCCTAGCCCTAGCCCTAGCCCTAACCCTAACACAAACCCTAGCCCTAGCCCTCGCCCTAAACCTAACCCTAACCCTAACCCTAACCCTAGCCCTAGCCCTAACCCTACCCTAAACCTAACCTGAAGTCTAGCCCTAACCCTTGCCCTAACTCTAACCCTAACCCTAACCCTAACCCTAACCATAGCCGTAACCCTAACCCTACCCTAATCCTACCCCTACCCCTACCCCTAACCCTAACCGTAGCCCTGACCCTAATGCTAACCCTGGCCCTAACACTAACCCTAACCCTCACCCTAACCCTAGCCCTGACCCTCACCCTAACCCCAACCCTAACCCTAACCCTAACCCTAACTCTAACCCTAAGCATAGCCCTTGCCCTAACCCTTGCCCTAGCCCTAGCCCTAACCCTCTCCCTAACCCTAACCCTAACCCTAACCCTAACCCTAACCCTAACCCTAAACCTAACCATAGCCCTTGCCTAACCCTTGCCCTAGCCCTAGCCCTAGCCCTAACCCAAGCCCTAACCCTAGCCCTAACCCTAGCCCTAACCTTAGCCCTAACTGTAGCCCTAGCAGTAACCCTAGCCCTAGCCCGAACACTAACCCTAACCCTAACACAAACCCTAACCCTAACCCTAACTCTAACCTTAACCCTAACCCTAACCTTAACCCTAACCCTAACCCTCGACCTAACCCTAGCCCTAACCCTAATCCTAACGCTAACCATAACCCTAACCCTAACAAAAAACCGTATCCCTAAACCTAAATCTCACCCTCACACTAGCCTTAGCCCTAACCCTCTCACTAACTGTAACCTAACCCTAATCCTAGCCTAAACTCTATCCCTAGCCCTAACCCTAACCCAACACCTACCACTAACCGTAACGCTAACCCAAACCCTAACCAGAACCAGAACCGTAACCCTAAACCTAACCCGAGCCCTAAACCTAACCCTAGCCCTAACCCTAGCCCTAACCCTAACCCTAAGCCTAACCCTAGCTCTAACCCTAACCCTAACCCTAAACCTAACTATAGCCTTAACCCTAACCCTAGGCCTAGACCTAACCCTACCCCTACCCCTACCCCTAAACCAAACTGTAACCCTAAACTGAAACTGAACCCTAACCCTAACCCTAGCCCTAGCTCTAGTTCTAAACCTAGCCCTAAACCTTACCCTAGCCCTAGCCCTAACCCTAGACCTTACCCTAACCCAAAGCCTACCACTAACCCTAATACAAACCCTCACCCTAACCCTAGCCCTCACCCTATACCTAACCCTAACCCTAACCCTAACCCTTGCCCTAGCCCAAGCCCTAGCCATAGCCCTAACCCTAACACTAGCCCTAGCCTTAGCCCTAACCCTTGTCCGAGCCCTAACCCTAACCATAGCCGTAACCCTAACCCTACCCTAATCCTACCCCTACCCCTTCCCATAACCCTAACCGTAGCCCTGACCCTAATGCTAACCCTGGCCCTAACACTAACCCTAACCCTCACCCTAACAATAGTCCTGACCCTCACCCTAACCCCAACCGTAACCCTAACCCGATCTCTAACCCTAACCATAGCCCTTGCCCTAACCCTTGCCCTAGCCCTAGCCCTAGCCCGAGCCCTAACCCTCACCCTCACCCTCACCCTAACCCTAACCCTAACCCTAACCCTAACCATAGCCCTTCCCTAACCCTTGCCCTAGCCCTAGCCCTAGCCCTAACCCTAACCCTAACCCAAGCCCTACCCCTAGCCCTACCCCTAGCCCTTACCGTAGCCCTAGCAGTAACCCTAGCCCTAGCCTGAACACTAACCCTAACCCAAACCCTAACCCTAACCCTAACCCTAACTCTAACCTTAACCCTAACCCTAACCCTAACCCTAACCCTCGACCTAACCCTAGCCCTAACCCTAATCCTAACGCTAACCATAACCCTAACCCTAACAAAAAACCATATCCCTAAACCTAACTCTCACCCTAACACTAGCCTTAGCCCTAACCCTCTCACTAACTGTAACCCTAACCCTAATCCTAGCCTAAACTCTATCCCTAGCCCTAACCCTAACCCAACACCTACCACTAACCCTAACGCTAACCCAAACCCTAACCAGAACCAGAACCGTAACCCTAACCCTAACCCGAGCCCTAAACCTAACCCTAGCCCTAACCCTAACCCTAAGCCTAACCCTAGCGCTAACCCTAACCCTAACCCTAAACCTAACTATAGCCTTAACCCAAACCCTAGGCCTAGACCTAACCCTACCCCTACCCCTACCCCTAAACCAAACTGTAACCCTAAACTAAAACTGAACCCTAACCCTAACCCTAGCCCTAGCTCTAGTTCTAAACCTAGCCCTAACCCTGACCCTAGCCCTAGCCCTAACCCTAGACCTTACCCTAACTCAAAGCCTACCACTAACCCTAACACAAACCCTAACGATAACCGTAGACCTAACCCTAATGCTAACCCTAGCCCTAACACTAACCAGAACCCTCACCCTAACCCTAGCCCTCACCCTATACCTAACCCTAACCCTAAACCTAACCCTTGCCCTAGCCCAAGCCCTAGCCATAGCCCTAACACTAACACTAGCCCTAGCCTTAACCCTAACCCTTATCCGAGCCCTAACCCTAACCATAGCCATAACCCTAACCCTACCCTAATCCTACCCCGACCCCTTCCCATAAACCTAACCGTAGCCCTGACCCTAATGCTAACCCTGGCCCTAACACTAACCCTAACCCTCACCCTAACCCTAGTCCTGACCCTCACCCTAACCCCAACCGTAACCCTAACCCGATCTCTAACCCTAATCATAGCCCTTGCCCTAACCCTTGCCCTAACCCTTGCCCTAGCCCTAGCCCTAGCCCTAGCCCTAGCCCTAACCCTCACCCTAACCCTAACCCTAACCCTAACCATAGCCCTTGCCCTAACCCTTGCCCTAGCCCTAGCCCTAGCCCTAAAACTAACCCTAACCCAAGCCCTAACCCTAGCCCTAACCCTAGCTCTAACCGTAGCCCTAGCAGTAACCCTAGCCCTAGCCCGAACACTAACCCTAACCCTAACCCAAACCCTAACGCTAACCCTAACTCTAACCTTAACCCTAACCCTAACCCTAACCCTAACCCTAACCCTCGACCTAACCCTAGCCCTAACCCTAATCCTAACGCTAACCATAACCCTAACCCTAACAAAAAACCATATCCCTAAACCTAAATCTCACCCTAACACTAGCCTTAGCCCTAACCCTCTCACTAACTGTAACCCTAACCCTAATCCTAGCCTAAACTCTATCCCTAGCCCTAACCCTAACCCAACACCTACCACTAACCCTAACGCTAACCCAAACCCTAACCAGAACCGTAACCCTAAACCTAACCCGAGCCCTAAACCTAACCCTAGCCCTAACCCTAACCCTAAGCCTAACCCTAGCGCTAACCCTAACCCTAAACCTAACTTTAGCCTTAACCCTAACCCTAGGCCTACACCTAACCCTACCCCTACCCCTACCCATAAACCAAACTGTAACCCTAAACTAAAACTGAACCCTAACCCTAACCTTACCCCTAGCTCTAGTTCTACCCCTATCCCTAACCCTTACCCTAGCCCTAGCCCTAACCCTAGACCTTACCCTAACTCAAAGCCTACCACTAACCCTAACACAAATCCTAACCATAACCGTAGCCCTAACCTTAATGCTAACCCTAGCCCTAACACTAACCAGAACCCTCACCCTAGCCCTAGCCCTAGCCCTAACCCTAGCCCTAGCCCGAACCCTAAGCCTTAGCCTAAGCCTAACCCTAACCCTAACCCTAGCCCAAAGCGTCACCCTAACGATAACCCTAACCCTAGAGCTAACCCTAACCCTAACCCTAACCCTAAACATCACCCTAGCCCTAACCCTAACCCTAACCCTTACCCTAACCCTAACCCTAACCCAAACAGTATCCCTAACCCTAAGCATAACCCTAGGCTTAGCCCTAACCCTCTCACTTACAATAACCCTAACCCTAACCCTAGCCCCAACCCTGACCCTAGCCCTAACCCTAACCCAACCCCTACCACTAACCCTAACCCTAACCCAAACCCTAACCCTAACCGTAACCCTAACCATAACCCGAGCCCTAAACCTAACCCTATCCCTAACCCTAAACGTAACCCTAGCGCTAACTCTAACGCTAACCCTAACCCTAAACCTAACCTTAGCCCTAATTCTAACCCTAGGCCTAGCCCTAACCCTAGCCCTAGCCCTACCCTAGCCCTACCCCTAACTCAAACTGTAACCCTAAACTGAACCTGAACCCTAACGCTAGCCCTAACTCTAGCTCTAACGCATGTCCTAACCGTTACCCTAGCCCTAGCCCTAGCCCTAACACTAGCCCTAGCCCTAACCCTAACCCTAACCCTAACCCTAAACATAACCCAAGCCCTAACCCTAGCCGTAGCCCTAACCCCACCCTAACCCTAACCCGAACTCTAGCCCTAACCCGAACCATAGCCCTAACCCTAACCCTAACCCTAGCCCTAGCCCTAGCCCTAGCCCTATACCTAGCCCTAGCCCGAGCCTTAACCCTAAACCTAACCCTAGCCCAGACCCTATCCCTAAACCTATCCCTACCCCTACACCTAACCCTATCCCTAACCCTAAACGTAACCCTAGCGCTAACCCTAGCGCTAACCCTAACCCTAAACCTAACCTTAGCCCTAATTGTAACCCTAGGCCTAGCCCTAACCCTAGCCCTAGCCCTACCCTACCCCTACCCCTAACTCAAACTGTAACCCTAAACTGAACCTGAACCCTAACGCTAGCCCTAACTCTAGCTCTAACGCATGTCCTAACCGTTACCCTAGCCCTAGTCCTAACACTAGCCCTAGCCCTAATCCTAACCCTAACCCTAACCCAAACCCTAACCCTAACCCTAACCCTAACCCTAACTCTAACCTTAACCCTAACCCTAACCTTAACCCTAACCCTAACCCTCGACCTAACCCTAGCCCTAACCCTAATCCTAACGCTAACCATAACCCTAACCCTAACAAAAAACCGTATCCCTAAACCTAAATCTCACCCTCACACTAGCCTTAGCCCTAACCCTCTCACTAACTGTAACCTAACCCTAATCCTAGCCTAAACTCTATCCCTAGCCCTAACCCTAACCCAACACCTACCACTAACCGTAACGCTAACCCAAACCCTAACCAGAACCAGAACCGTAACCCTAAACCTAACCCGAGCCCTAAACCTAACCCTAGCCCTAACCCTAGCCCTAACCCTAAGCCTAACCCTAGCTCTAACCCTAACCCTAACCCTAAACCTAACTATAGCCTTAACCCTAACCCTAGGCCTAGACCTAACCCTACCCCTACCCCTACCCCTAAACCAAACTGTAACCCTAAACTGAAACTGAACCCTAACCCTAACCCTAGCCCTAGCTCTAGTTCTAAACCTAGCCCTAAACCTTACCCTAGCCCTAGCCCTAACCCTAGACCTTACCCTAACCCAAAGCCTACCACTAACCCTAATACAAACCCTCACCCTAACCCTAGCCCTCACCCTATACCTAACCCTAACCCTAACCCTAACCCTTGCCCTAGCCCAAGCCCTAGCCATAGCCCTAACCCTAACACTAGCCCTAGCCTTAGCCCTAACCCTTGTCCGAGCCCTAACCCTAACCATAGCCGTAACCCTAACCCTACCCTAATCCTACCCCTACCCCTTCCCATAACCCTAACCGTAGCCCTGACCCTAATGCTAACCCTGGCCCTAACACTAACCCTAACCCTCACCCTAACCCTAGTCCTGACCCTCACCCTAACCCCAACCGTAACCCTAACCCGATCTCTAACCCTAACCATAGCCCTTGCCCTAACCCTTGCCCTAGCCCTAGCCCTAGCCCGAGCCCTAACCCTCACCCTCACCCTCACCCTAACCCTAACCCTAACCCTAACCCTAACCATAGCCCTTCCCTAACCCTTGCCCTAGCCCTAGCCCTAGCCCTAACCCTAACCCTAACCCAAGCCCTACCCCTAGCCCTACCCCTAGCCCTTACCGTAGCCCTAGCAGTAACCCTAGCCCTAGCCTGAACACTAACCCTAACCCAAACCCTAACCCTAACCCTAACCCTAACTCTAACCTTAACCCTAACCCTAACCCTAACCCTAACCCTAACCCTCGACCTAACCCTAGCCCTAACCCTAATCCTAACGCTAACCATAACCCTAACCCTAACAAAAAACCATATCCCTAAACCTAACTCTCACCCTAACACTAGCCTTAGCCCTAACCCTCTCACTAACTGTAACCCTAACCCTAATCCTAGCCTAAACTCTATCCCTAGCCCTAACCCTAACCCAACACCTACCACTAACCCTAACGCTAACCCAAACCCTAACCAGAACCAGAACCGTAACCCTAACCCTAACCCGAGCCCTAAACCTAACCCTAGCCCTAACCCTAACCCTAAGCCTAACCCTAGCGCTAACCCTAACCCTAACCCTAAACCTAACTATAGCCTTAACCCAAACCCTAGGCCTAGACCTAACCCTACCCCTACCCCTACCCCTAAACCAAACTGTAACCCTAAACTAAAACTGAACCCTAACCCTAACCCTAGCCCTAGCTCTAGTTCTAAACCTAGCCCTAACCCTGACCCTAGCCCTAGCCCTAACCCTAGACCTTACCCTAACTCAAAGCCTACCACTAACCCTAACACAAACCCTAACGATAACCGTAGACCTAACCCTAATGCTAACCCTAGCCCTAACACTAACCAGAACCCTCACCCTAACCCTAGCCCTCACCCTATACCTAACCCTAACCCTAAACCTAACCCTTGCCCTAGCCCAAGCCCTAGCCATAGCCCTAACACTAACACTAGCCCTAGCCTTAACCCTAACCATTATCCGAGCCCTAACCCTAACCATAGCCATAACCCTAACCCTACCCTAATCCTACCCCGACCCCTTCCCATAAACCTAACCGTAGCCCTGACCCTAATGCTAACCCTGGCCCTAACACTAACCCTAACCCTCACCCTAACCCTAGTCCTGACCCTCACCCTAACCCCAACCGTAACCCTAACCCGATCTCTAACCCTAATCATAGCCCTTGCCCTAACCCTTGCCCTAACCCTTGCCCTAGCCCTAGCCCTAGCCCTAGCCCTAGCCCTAACCCTCACCCTAACCCTAACCCTAACCCTAACCCTAACCCTAACCATAGCCCTTGCCCTAACCCTTGCCCTAGCCCTAGCCCTAGCCCTAAAACTAACCCTAACCCAAGCCCTAACCCTAGCCCTAACCCTAGCTCTAACCGTAGCCCTAGCAGTAACCCTAGCCCTAGCCCGAACACTAACCCTAACCCTAACCCAAACCCTAACGCTAACCCTAACTCTAACCTTAACCCTAACCCTAACCCTAACCCTAACCCTAACCCTCGACCTAACCCTAGCCCTAACCCTAATCCTAACGCTAACCATAACCCTAACCCTAACAAAAAACCATATCCCTAAACCTAAATCTCACCCTAACACTAGCCTTAGCCCTAACCCTCTCACTAACTGTAACCCTAACCCTAATCCTAGCCTAAACTCTATCCCTAGCCCTAACCCTAACCCAACACCTACCACTAACCCTAACGCTAACCCAAACCCTAACCAGAACCGTAACCCTAAACCTAACCCGAGCCCTAAACCTAACCCTAGCCCTAACCCTAACCCTAAGCCTAACCCTAGCGCTAACCCTAACCCTAAACCTAACTTTAGCCTTAACCCTAACCCTAGGCCTACACCTAACCCTACCCCTACCCCTACCCATAAACCAAACTGTAACCCTAAACTAAAACTGAACCCTAACCCTAACCTTACCCCTAGCTCTAGTTCTACCCCTATCCCTAACCCTTACCCTAGCCCTAGCCCTAACCCTAGACCTTACCCTAACTCAAAGCCTACCACTAACCCTAACACAAATCCTAACCATAACCGTAGCCCTAACCTTAATGCTAACCCTAGCCCTAACACTAACCAGAACCCTCACCCTAGCCCTAGCCCTAGCCCTAACCCTAGCCCTAGCCCGAACCCTAAGCCTTAGCCTAAGCCTAACCCTAACCCTAACCCTAGCCCAAAGCGTCACCCTAACGATAACCCTAACCCTAGAGCTAACCCTAACCCTAACCCTAACCCTAAACATCACCCTAGCCCTAACCCTAACCCTAACCCTTACCCTAACCCTAACCCTAACCCAAACAGTATCCCTAACCCTAAGCATAACCCTAGGCTTAGCCCTAACCCTCTCACTTACAATAACCCTAACCCTAACCCTAGCCCCAACCCTGACCCTAGCCCTAACCCTAACCCAACCCCTACCACTAACCCTAACCCTAACCCAAACCCTAACCCTAACCGTAACCCTAACCATAACCCGAGCCCTAAACCTAACCCTATCCCTAACCCTAAACGTAACCCTAGCGCTAACTCTAACGCTAACCCTAACCCTAAACCTAACCTTAGCCCTAATTCTAACCCTAGGCCTAGCCCTAACCCTAGCCCTAGCCCTACCCTAGCCCTACCCCTAACTCAAACTGTAACCCTAAACTGAACCTGAACCCTAACGCTAGCCCTAACTCTAGCTCTAACGCATGTCCTAACCGTTACCCTAGCCCTAGCCCTAGCCCTAACACTAGCCCTAGCCCTAACCCTAACCCTAACCCTAACCCTAAACATAACCCAAGCCCTAACCCTAGCCGTAGCCCTAACCCCACCCTAACCCTAACCCGAACTCTAGCCCTAACCCGAACCATAGCCCTAACCCTAACCCTAACCCTAGCCCTAGCCCTAGCCCTAGCCCTAGCCCTATACCTAGCCCTAGCCCGAGCCTTAACCCTAAACCTAACCCTAGCCCAGACCCTATCCCTAAACCTATCCCTACCCCTACACCTAACCCTATCCCTAACCCTAAACGTAACCCTAGCGCTAACCCTAGCGCTAACCCTAACCCTAAACCTAACCTTAGCCCTAATTGTAACCCTAGGCCTAGCCCTAACCCTAGCCCTAGCCCTACCCTACCCCTACCCCTAACTCAAACTGTAACCCTAAACTGAACCTGAACCCTAACGCTAGCCCTAACTCTAGCTCTAACGCATGTCCTAACCGTTACCCTAGCCCTAGTCCTAACACTAGCCCTAGCCCTAATCCTAACCCTAACCCTAACCCAAACCCTAACCCAAACCCTAGCCCTAACCCTAACCCAAAGCCTACCACTAAACCTAACCAAAACCCTAACCATAATCATAAACCTAACCCTAACCCTAGCCCTAACCCTAATGATAACCCTAGCCCTAACCCTAACCCTAAAACTAACCCTCACCCTAAACCTAGCCCTCACCCTAACCCTAACTCTACTCCTAACCCTAAACCTCACCAAACCCTAACCCTAGCCATAACGCAAGCCCTAACCGTAGGCCTAGCCCTAGCCCTAACCCTAACCCTAACCCTAACCCTAAACCTAAACCCAACTCTAATGCTAACGCTAACGCCAGCCCTAACCCTAATGCTAACCCTAGCCGTAACCCTCACCCTCACCCTAACCATAGCCCTCACACTGACCCTAAACTTAACCGTAACAATAGCCCTTGACCTAACCCTTGCCCTAGCCCTAGCCCTATCCCTAGCCCTAGTCCTATCCCTATCCCTATCCCTATCCCTAGTCCTATCCCTAGCCCTAACCCTAACCCAAGCCCAAACCCTAGCCGTAGCCCTAACCCCACCCTAACCCTAACCCGAACTCTAGCCCTAACCCGAACCCTAGCCCTAACCCTAACACTAACCCTAGCCCTAGCCCTAGCCCTAGCCCTAGCCCTAGCCCTAGCCCTATCCCTATCCCTATCCCTAGCCCGTGCCTTAACCCTAAACCTAACCCTAGCCCAGACCCTATCCCTAAACCTATCCCTACCCCTAAACCTAACCCTAGCCCTAGCCCTAACCCTAACCCTAACCCTAGTCCTAGCGCTAACCCTAACGCTAACCCTAACCCTAGCCCTAGCCCTAGCTTTAACCCTAGCCCTAGCCCTAAACCTAACCCCAACCCCAACCCTAACCCTAACCCAAACCATAAACCTACCCCAAACCCTAACCCTAACCCTAACCCGAACCGAACCCGAACTCAAACCCTAACCCCAACCCCAACCACAACACAACACCAACCGCAACCACAACCGTAAACCTAATCCTAACCCTAACCCTAACCCTAACCTCTACCCCAACCCTAGCCCTAACTCTAACCCTAACCCTAACCCTAACCGTAACCCTAACCGTAACCCCAAACCTAACGCTAGCCCTAGCCCTAACATTAACCCTAACCCTAGCCCTAACCCTAGACCTTACCCTAACCCAAAGCCTACCACTAACACTAATACAAACCCTAACCATAACCGTTGCCCTAACCCTAATGCTTACCCTAGCCCTAACACTAACCAGAACCCTCACCCTAACCCTAGCCCTCACCCTATACCTAACCTTAACCCTAACCCTTGCCCTAGCCCAAGACCTAGCCATAGCCCTAACCCTAACACTAGCCCTAGCCTTAGACCTAACCCTTGTCCGAACTCTAACCCTAACCATAGCCCTTGCCCTAACCCTTGCCCTAGCCCTAGCCCGAGCCCTAGCCCTAGCCCTAACCCTCACCCTCACCCTCACCCTAACCCTAACCCTAACCCTAACCCTAACCATAGCCCTTGCCCTAACCCTTGCCCTAGCCCTAGCCCTAGCCCTAACCCTAACCCTAACCCAAGCCCTACCCCTAGCCCTAACCCTAGCCCTAACTGTAGCCCTAGCAGTAACCCTAGCCCTAGCCCGAACACTAACCCTAACCCAAACCCTAACCCTAACCCTAACTCTAACCTTAACCCTAACCCTAACCCTAACCCTAACCCTAACCCTAACCCTAACCCTCGACCTAACCCTAGCCCTAACCCTAATCCTAACGCTAACCATAACCCTAACCCTAACAAAAAAACATATCCCTAAACCTAAATCTCACCCTAACACTAGCCTTAGCCCTAACCCTCTCACTAACTGTAACCCTAACCCTAATCCTAGCCTAAACTCTATACCTAGCACTAACCCTAACCCAACACCTACCACTAACCCTAACCCTAACGCTAACCCAAACCCTAACCAGAACCAGAACCGTAACCCTAACCCTAACCCGAGCCCTAAACCTTACCCTAGCCCTAACCCTAACCCTAAGCCTAACCCTAGCGCTAACCCTAACCCTAACCCTAAACCTAACTATAGCCTTAACCCAAACCCTAGGCCTAGACCTAACCCTACCCCTACCCCTACCCCTAAACCAAACTGTAACCCTAAACTGAAACTGAACCCTAACCCTAACCCTAGCCCTAGCTCTAGTTCTAAACCTAGCCCTAACCCTGACCCTAGCCCTAGCCCTAACCCTAGACCTTACCCTAACTCAAAGCCTACCACTAACCCTAACACAAACCCTAACGATAACCGTAGACCTAACCCTAATGCTAACCCTAGCCCTAACACTAACCAGAACCCTCACCCTAACCCTAGCCCTCACCCTATACCTAACCCTAACCCTAAACCTAACCCTTGCCCTAGCCCAAGCCCTAGCCATAGCCCTAACACTAACACTAGCCCTAGCCTTAACCCTAACCCTTATCCGAGCCCTAACCCTAACCATAGCCATAACCCTAACCCTACCCTAATCCTACCCCGACCCCTTCCCATAAACCTAACCGTAGCCCTGACCCTAATGCTAACCCTGGCCCTAACACTAACCCTAACCCTCACCCTAACCCTAGTCCTGACCCTCACCCTAACCCCAACCGTAACCCTAACCCGATCTCTAACCCTAATCATAGCCCTTGCCCTAACCCTTGCCCTAACCCTTGCCCTAGCCCTAGCCCTAGCCCTAGCCCTAACCCTCACCCTAACCCTAACCCTAACCCTAACCATAGCCCTTGCCCTAACCCTTGCCCTATCCCTAGCCCTAGCCCTAAAACTAACCCTAACCCAAGCCCTAACCCTAGCCCTAACCCTAGCTCTAACCGTAGCCCTAGCAGTAACCCTAGCCCTAGCCCGAACACTAACCCTAACCCTAACCCAAACCCTAACGCTAACCCTAACTCTAACCTTAACCCTAACCCTAACCCTAACCCTAACCCTAACCCTCGACCTAACCCTAGCCCTAACCCTAATCCTAACGCAAACCATAACCCTAACCCTAACAAAAAACCATATCCCTAAACCTAAATCTCACCCTAACACTAGCCTTAGCCCTAACCCTCTCACTAACTGTAACCCTAACCCTAATCCTAGCCTAAACTCTATCCCTAGCCCTAACCCTAACCCAACACCTACCACTAACCCTAACGCTAACCCAAACCCTAACCAGAACCGTAACCCTAACCCTAACCCGAGCCCTAAACCTAACCCTAGCCCTAACCCTAACCCTAAGCCTAACCCTAGCGCTAACCCTAACCCTAACCCTAAACCTAACTTTAGCCTTAACCCTAACCCTAGGCCTACACCTAACCCTACCCCTACCCCTACCCATAAACCAAACTGTAACCCTAAACTAAAACTGAACCCTAACCCTAACCTTACCCCTAGCTCTAGTTCTACCCCTATCCCTAACCCTTACCCTAGCCCTAGCCCTAACCCTAGACCTTACCCTAACTCAAAGCCTACCACTAACCCTAACACAAATCCTAACCATAACCGTAGCCCTAACCTTAATGCTAACCCTAGCCCTAACACTAACCAGAACCCTCACCCTAGCCCTAGCCCTAGCCCTAACCCTAGCCCTAGCCCGAACCCTAAGCCTTAGCCTAAGCCTAACCCTAACCCTAACCCTAGCCCAAAGCGTCACCCTAACGATAACCCTAACCCTAGAGCTAACCCTAACCCTAACCCTAACCCTAAACATCACCCTAGCCCTAACCCTAACCCTAACCCTAACCCTTACCCTAACCCTAACCCTAACCCAAACAGTATCCCTAACCCTAAGCATAACCCTAGGCTTAGCCCTAACCCTCTCACTTACAATAACCCTAACCCTAACCCTAGCCCCAACCCTGACCCTAGCCCTAACCCTAACCCAACCCCTACCACTAACCCTAACCCTAACCCAAACCCTAACCCTAACCGTAACCCTAACCATAACCCGAGCCCTAAACCTAACCCTATCCCTAACCCTAAACGTAACCCTAGCGCTAACCCTAACGCTAACCCTAACCCTAAACCTAACCTTAGCCCTAATTCTAACCCTAGGCCTAGCCCTAACCCTAGCCCTAGCCCTACCCTACCCCTACCCCTAACTCAAACTGTAACCCTAAACTGAACCTGAACCCTAACGCTAGCCCTAACTCTAGCTCTAACGCATGTCCTAACCGTTACCCTAGCCCTAGCCCTAGCCCTAACACTAGCCCTAGCCCTAACCCTAACCCTAACCCTAACCCTAAACATAACCCAAGCCCTAACCCTAGCCGTAGCCCTAACCCCACCCTAACCCTAACCCGAACTCTAGCCCTAACCCGAACCATAGCCCTAACCCTAACCCTAACCCTAGCCCTAGCCCTAGCCCTAGCCCTAGCCCTATACCTAGCCCTAGCCTTAACCCTAAACCTAACCCTAGCCCAGACCCTATCCCTAAACCTATCCCTACCCCTACACCTAACCCTATCCCTAACCCTAAACGTAACCCTAGCGCTAACCCTAGCGCTAACCCTAACCCTAAACCTAACCTTAGCCCTAATTGTAACCCTAGGCCTAGCCCTAACCCTAGCCCTAGCCCTACCCTACCCCTACCCCTAACTCAAACTGTAACCCTAAACTGAACCTGAACCCTAACGCTAGCCCTAACTCTAGCTCTAACGCATGTCCTAACCGTTACCCTAGCCCTAGTCCTAACACTAGCCCTAGCCCTAATCCTAACCCTAACCCTAACCCAAACCCTAACCCAAACCCTAGCCCTAACCCTAACCCAAAGCCTACCACTAAACCTAACCAAAACCCTAACCATAATCATAAACCTAACCCTAACCCTAGCCCTAACCCTAATGATAACCCTAGCCCTAACCCTAACCCTAAAACTAACCCTCACCCTAAACCTAGCCCTCACCCTAACCCTAACTCTACTCCTAACCCTAAACCTCACCAAACCCTAACCCTAGCCATAACGCAAGCCCTAACCGTAGGCCTAGCCCTAGCCCTAACCCTAACCCTAACCCTAAACCTAAACCCAACTCTAATGCTAACGCTAACGCCAGCCCTAACCCTAATGCTAACCCTAGCCGTAACCCTCACCCTCACCCTAACCATAGCCCTCACACTGACCCTAAACTTAACCGTAACAATAGCCCTTGACCTAACCCTTGCCCTAGCCCTAGCCCTATCCCTAGCCCTAGTCCTATCCCTATCCCTATCCCTATCCCTATCCCTAGTCCTATCCCTAGCCCTAACCCTAACCCAAGCCCAAACCCTAGCCGTAGCCCTAACCCCACCCTAACCCTAACCCGAACTCTAGCCCTAACCCGAACCCTAGCCCTAACCCTAACACTAACCCTAGCCCTAGCCCTAGCCCTAGCCCTAGCCCTAGCCCTAGCCCTAGCCCTATCCCTATCCCTATCCCTATCCCTAGCCCGTGCCTTAACCCTAAACCTAACCCTAGCCCAGACCCTATCCCTAAACCTATCCCTACCCCTAAACCTAACCCTAGCCCTAGCCCTAACCCTAACCCTAACCCTAGTCCTAGCGCTAACCCTAACGCTAACCCTAACCCTAGCCCTAGCCCTAGCTTTAACCCTAGCCCTAGCCCTAAACCTAACCCCAACCCCAACCCTAACCCTAACCCAAACCATAAACCTACCCCAAACCCTAACCCTAACCCTAACCCGAACCGAACCCGAACTCAAACCCTAACCCCAACCCCAACCACAACACAACACCAACCGCAACCACAACCGTAAACCTAATCCTAACCCTAACCCTAACCCTAACCTCTACCCCAACCCTAGCCCTAACTCTAACCCTAACCCTAACCCTAACCGTAACCCTAACCGTAACCCCAAACCTAACGCTAGCCCTAGCCCTAACATTAACCCTAACCCTAGCCCTAACCCTAGACCTTACCCTAACCCAAAGCCTACCACTAACACTAATACAAACCCTAACCATAACCGTTGCCCTAACCCTAATGCTTACCCTAGCCCTAACACTAACCAGAACCCTCACCCTAACCCTAGCCCTCACCCTATACCTAACCTTAACCCTAACCCTTGCCCTAGCCCAAGACCTAGCCATAGCCCTAACCCTAACACTAGCCCTAGCCTTAGACCTAACCCTTGTCCGAACTCTAACCCTAACCATAGCCCTTGCCCTAACCCTTGCCCTAGCCCTAGCCCGAGCCCTAGCCCTAGCCCTAACCCTCACCCTCACCCTCACCCTAACCCTAACCCTAACCCTAACCATAGCCCTTGCCCTAACCCTTGCCCTAGCCCTAGCCCTAGCCCTAACCCTAACCCTAACCCAAGCCCTACCCCTAGCCCTAACCCTAGCCCTAACTGTAGCCCTAGCAGTAACCCTAGCCCTAGCCCGAACACTAACCCTAACCCAAACCCTAACCCTAACCCTAACTCTAACCTTAACCCTAACCCTAACCCTAACCCTAACCCTAACCCTAACCCTAACCCTCGACCTAACCCTAGCCCTAACCCTAATCCTAACGCTAACCATAACCCTAACCCTAACAAAAAAACATATCCCTAAACCTAAATCTCACCCTAACACTAGCCTTAGCCCTAACCCTCTCACTAACTGTAACCCTAACCCTAATCCTAGCCTAAACTCTATACCTAGCACTAACCCTAACCCAACACCTACCACTAACCCTAACCCTAACGCTAACCCAAACCCTAACCAGAACCAGAACCGTAACCCTAACCCTAACCCGAGCCCTAAACCTAACCCTAGCCCTAACCCTAACCCTAAGCCTAACCCTAGCGCTAACCCTAACCCTAACCCTAAACCTAACTATAGCCTTAACCCAAACCCTAGGCCTAGACCTAACCCTACCCCTACCCCTACCCCTAAACCAAACTGTAACCCTAAACTAAAACTGAACCCTAACCCTAACCCTAGCCCTAGCTCTAGTTCTAAACCTAGCCCTAACCCTGACCCTAGCCCTAGCCCTAACCCTAGACCTTACCCTAACTCAAAGCCTACCACTAACCCTAACACAAACCCTAACCATAACCGTAGCCCTAACCCTAATGCTAACCCTAGCCCTAACACTAACCAGAACCCTCACCCTAACCCTAGCCCTCAACCTATACCTAACCCGAACCCTAACCCTAACCCTAACCCTAACCCTAACCTAAGCCCTAACCCTAGCCCTAACCCTAGCCCTATCCGTAGCCCTAGCCCTAGCCCTAACCCTAACCCTAGCCCTAGCCCTAACCCTAACCCTAACACTAATTCTAACCCTATCCGGAACCCGAACCCAAACTCAAACCCTAACCCCAACCCCAACCACAACACGACACCAACCACAACCCCAACCGTAACCCTCACCCTAACCTCAACCCCAACCCCAGCCCTAACCCTAACCCTAACCCTAAACCTAACCCTAGCCCTAACCCTAACTCTAACCCAAATCCTAAACCTAACCCAAACCCTAACCCTAGCCATAACCCTAACCCTAACCTTAGCCCAAACCCTAACCCTAGACCTAACCCTAACCCAAAGCCTACCACAAACCCTAACCCAAACCCTAACCATAACCATAGCCCTAACCCTGACCCTAACCGTAGCCCTAACCCTAATGCTAACCCTAGCCCTAACACTAACCCTAACCCTCACCCTAACCCTAGCCCTCACCCTAACCCTGACCCTAACCCTAACCCTAACCATAACCCTAACCATAGCCCTTGCCGTAACCCTTGCCGTAGCCCTAACCCTAGCCCTAACCCTAGTCGTAACCATAGCCCTAGCCCTAACCCTAGCCCTAGCCCGAACCCTAACCCTAACACTAACCCTAACCCTAACCCTAACCCTAACCCTAACCCTAACCCTAACCATAACACTAACCCTAACCCTAGACCTAACCCTAACCCTAACCCTAACCCTAACCCTAGCCCTAACCCTAAGCCTAACCCAAACCATATCCCTAAACCTAAGCCTAACCCTAACACTAGCCTTAGCCCTAACCCTCTCACTAACTGTAACCTAACCCTAATCATAGCCTAAACTCTATCCCTAGCCCTAACCCTAACCCAACACCTACCACTAACCGTAACGCTAACCCAAACCCTAACCAGAACCAGAACCGTAACCCAAAACCTAACCCGAGCCCTAAACCTAACCCTAGCCCTAACCCTAACCCTAAGCCTAACCCTAGCGCTAACCCTAACCCTAACCCTAAACCTAACTATAGCCTTAACCCTAACCCTAGGCCTAGACCTAACCCTACCCCTATGCCTACCCCTAAACCAAACTGTAACCCTAAACTGAAACTGAACCCTAACCCTAACCCTAGCCCTAGCTCTAGTTCTAAACCTAGCCCTAACCCTAACCCTAACCCTAACCGTAACCCTAACCCTAACCCTAACCATAAACCTAAACCTAACTCTAACGCTAACGCCAGCCCTAACCCTAATGCTAACCCTAGCCGTAACCCTCATCCTCACCCTCACCCTAACCATAGCCCTCACACTGACCCTAACCCTAACTGTAACAATAGCCCTCGACCTAACCCTAGCCCTAACCCTAATCCTAACGCTAACCATAACCCTAACCCTAACAAAAAAACATATCCCTAAACCTAAATCTCACCCTAACACTGGCCTTAGCCCTAACCCTCTCACTAACTGTAACCCTAACCCTAATCCTAGCCTAAACTCTATCCCTAGCCCTAACCCTGACCCAACACCTACCACTAACCCTAACCCTAACGCTAACCCAAACCCTAACCAGAACCAGAACCGTAACCCTAACCCTAACCCGAGCCCTAAACTTAACCCTAGCCCTAACCCTAACCCTAAGCCTAACCCTAGCGCTAACCCTAACAATAACCCTAAACCTAACTATAGCCTTAACCCAAACCCTAGGCCTAGACCTACCCCTACCCCTACCCCTACCCCTAAACCAAACTGTAACCCTAAACTAAAACTGAACCCTAACCCTAACCCTAGCCCTAGCTCTAGTTCTAAACCTAGCCCTAACCCTGACACTAGCCCTAGCCCTAACCCTAGACCTTACCCTAACAAAAAGCCAACCACTAACCCTAACACAAACACTAACCAGAACCCTCACCCTAACCCTAGCCCTCACCCTATACCTAACCCAAACCATAAACCTAACCCTAACCCTAACCCTAACCTAAGACCTAACCCTAGCCCTAACCGTAGCCCTATCCGCAGCCCTAGCCCTAGCCCTAACCCTAGCCCTAGCCCGAACCCGAACCCGAACCCTAACCCTAACCCTAACCCTAACCCTAACCCTAACCCTAGCCCAAAGCATCACCCTAACGATAACCCTAACCCTAGACCTAACCCTAACCCTAACCCTAACCCTAAACCTCACCCTAGACCTAACCCTAACCCTAACCCTACCCCTACCCCTACCCCTACCCCTAACCCTAGCCCTAGCACTAACCCTAACCCTAACCCTACCCCTAACCCTAACCCTAGCCCTAGCGCTAACCCTAACGCTAACCCTAACCCTAGCCCTAGCCCTAGCTTTAACCCTAGCCCTAGCCCTAACCCTAGCCCTAGCCCTAAACCTAACCCCAACCCCAACCCTAACCCTAACCCTAACCCTAACCCGAACCGAACCCGAACTCAAACCCTAACCCCAACCCCAACCACAACACCAACCGCAACCACAACCGTAACCCTAAGCCTAACACTAACCCTAACCCTAACCTCAACCACAACCCTAGCCCTAACTCTAGCCCTAACCCTAACCCTAAACGTAACCCCAAACCTAACCCTAGCCCTAGCCCTAACATTAACCCTAACCCTAGCCATAGCCTTAATCCTCACCCTAACCCTAACCCAAACCCTAACCCAAACCCTAGCCCTAACCCTAACCCAAAGCCTACCACTAAACCTAACCAAAACCCTAACCATAATCATAATCATAAACCTAACCCTAACCCTAGCCCTAATCCTAATGATAACCCTAGCCCTAACCCTAACCCTAAAACTAACCCTCACCCTAAACCTAGGCCTCACCCTAACCCCAACCCTAACCCTAACCCTCACCAAGCCCTAACCCTAGCCCTAAGCCTAGCCCTAACCGTAGCCCTAGCCCCAGCCCTAACCCTAACCCTAACCCTTGCCCTAGCCCTAGCCCTAGCCCTAGCCCTAACCCTAACCCAAGCCCTAACCCTAGCCCTAACCCTAGGCCTAACCGTAGCCCTAGCAGTAACCCTAGCCATAGCCGGAACACTAACCCTAACCCTAACCCAAACCCTAACCCTAACCCTAACTCTAACCTTAACCCCAACCCTAACCCTAACCCTAACCCTAACCCTAACCCTAACCCTAACCCTAACCCTAACCCTAACCCTCGACCTAACCCTAGCCCTAACCCTAATCCTAACGCTTACCATAACCCTAACCCTAACAAAAAACCATATCCCTAAACCTAAATCTCACCCTAACCCTAGCCTTAGCCCTAACCCTCTCACTAACTGTAACCCTAACCCTAATCCTAGCCCAAACCCTAACCCTAGCCCTAACCCAACCCCTACCACTAACCCTAACCCTAACCCAAACCCTAACCAGAACCGTAACCCTAAACCTAACACTAACCCGAGCCCTAAACCTGAACCTAACCCTAACCCTAACCATAACCCTAACCCTAGCGCTAATCCTAACTCTAACGCTAACCCTAAACCTAACCCTAGCCCTAGCCCTAACCCTAGGCCTAGCCGTAACCATACACCTACCCCTACCCCTGCCCCTAACCCAAACTGTAACCCTAAACTGAACCTGAACCTGAACCCTAACCCTAGCCCTAGCTCTAGCTCTAACCCTAGCCCTAACCGTTACCCTAGCCCTAGCCCTAGCCCTAACCCTAGCCCTAATCCTACCCCGAAACCTAACCCTAACCCTAGCCCTAACCCTAACACTAACCCTAGCCCTAACCCTAACCCTAACCCTAACCCTAACCCTAACCCTAACCCTCACCCTAACCCTAGCCCTAGCCCTAACACTAACACTAACCCTATCCCTATCCCTATCCCTATCCCTATCCCTATCCCTATTCCTATCCCTATCCCAAGCCCTAGCCCTAGCTCTAACACTACAACTAACCCTAGCCCTACCCCTAAACCTGCCCCTAAGCCTAACCCTAACCCTACACCTAAACCTAACCCTAACCCTAACCCTAACCCTAACACTAACCCTAGCCCTAGCCCTAGCCCTAGCCCTAACCCTAACACAAACCCTAGCCCTAGCCCTAGCCCTCGCCCTAAACCTAACCCTAAACCTAACCCTAACCCTAACCCTAACCCTAACCCTAGCCCTAGCCCTAACCCTACCCTAAACCTAACCTGAACTCTAGCCCTAACCCTTGCCCTAACTCTAACCCTAACCCTAACCCTAACCCTAACCCTAACCATAGCCGTAACCCTAACACTACCCTAATCCTACCCCTACCCGTACCCCTACCCCTAACCCTAACCGTAGCCCTGACCCTAATGCTAACCCTGGCCCTAACACTAACCCTAACCCTCACCCTAACCCTAGCCCTGACCCTCACCCTAACCCCAACCCTAACCCTAACCCTAACTCTAACTCTAAGCATAGCCCTTACCCTAACCCTTGCCCTAGCCCTAGCCCTAGCCGTAACCCTCACCCTCACCCTAACCCTAACCCTAACCCTAACCATAGCCCTTGCCTAACCCTTGCCCTAGCTCTAGCCCTAGCCCTAGCCCTAGCCCTAACCCTAACCCAAGCCCTAACCCTAGCCCTAACCCTAGCCCTAACCTTAGCCCTAACTGTAGCCCTAGCAGTAACCCTAGCCCTAGCCCGAACACTGACCCTAACCCTAACACAAACCCTAACCCTAACCCTAACTCTAACCTTAACCCTAACCCTAACCCAAACCCTAACCCTAACCCTAACTCTAACCTTAACCCTAACCCTAACCCTAACCCTAACCCACGACCTAACCCTAGCCCTAACCCTAATCCTAACGCTAACCATAACCCTAACCCTAACAAAAAACCATATCCCTAAACCTAAATCTCACCCTAACACTAGCCTTAGCCCTAACCCTCTCACTAACTGTAACCCTAACCCTAATCCTAGCCTAAACGCTATCCCTATCCCTAACCCTAACCCAACACCTACCACTAACCGTAACGCTAACCCAAACCCTAACCAGAACCAGAACCGTAACCCTAACCCTAACCTGAGCCCTAAACCTAACCCTAGCCCTAACCCTAACCCTAAGCCTAACCCTAGCGCTAACCCTAACCTTAACCCTAAACCTAACTATAGCCTTAACCCTAACCCTAGGCCTAGACCTAACCCTACCCCTACCCCTACCCCTAAACCAAACTGTAACCCTAAACTAAAACTGAACCCTAACCCTAACCCTAGCCCTAGCTCTAGTTCTAACCCTAGCCCTAACCCTGACCCTAGCCCTAGCCCTAACCCTAGACCTTACCCTAACTCAAAGCCTACCACTAACCCTAACACAAACCCTAACCATAACCGTAGCCCTAACCCTAATGCTAACCCTAGACCTAACACTAACCAGAACCCTCACCCTAACCCTAGCCCTCACCCTATACCTAACCCGAACCATAACCCTAACCCTAACCCTAACCTAAGCCCTAACCCTAGCCCTAACCCTAGCCCTATCCGTAGCCCTAGCCCTAGCCCTAACCCTAGCCCTAGCCCGAACCCTAACCCTAACCCTAACCCTAACCCTAACCCTAGCCCAAAGCGTCACCCTAAAGATAACCCTAACCCTAGACCTAACCCTAACCCTAACCCTAACCCTAAACCTCACCCTAGCCCTAACCCTAACCCAAACCCTAACCCAAACCCTAGCCCTAACCCTAACCCAAAGCCTACCACTAAACCTAACCAAAACCCTAACCATAATCATAAACCTAACCCTAACCCTAGCCCTAACCCTAATGATAACCCTAGCCCAACCCTAACCCTAAAACTAACCCTCACCCTAAACCTAGCCCTCACCCTAACCCTAACTCTACTCCGAACACTAAACCTCACCGAACCCTAACCCTAGCCATGACGCAAGCCCTAACCGTAGCCCTAGCCCTAGCCCTAAACCTAACCCTAACCCTCCCCCTAAACCTAAACCTAACTCTAATGCTAACGCTAACGCCAGCCCTAACCCTAATGCTAACCCTAGCCGTAACCCTCACCGTCACCCTAACCATAGCCCTCACACTGATCCTAAACCTAACCGTAACAATAGCCCTTGACCTAACCCTTGCCCTATCCCTATCCCAATCCCTAGTCCTATCCCTATCCCTATCCCTATCCCTATCCCTATCCCTAGTCCTATCCCTAACCCTAACCCTAACCCTAACCCTAACCCAAGCCCAAACCCTAGCCGTAGCCCTAACCCCACCCTAACCCTAACCCGAACTCTAGCCCTAACCCGAACCCTAGCCCTAACCCTAACACTAACCCTAGCCCTAGCCCTAGCCCTAGCCCTAGCCCGAGCCTTAACCCTAAACCTAACCCTAGCCCAGACCCTATCCCTAAACCTATCCCTACCCCTAAACCTAACCCTAGCACTAACCCTAACCCTAACCCTAGCCCTAGCGCTAACCCTAACGCTAACCCTAACCCTAGCCCTAGCCCTAGCTTTAACCCTAGCCCTAGCCCTAGCCCTAAACCTAACCCCAACCCCAACCCTAACCCTAACCCAAACCATAAACCTACCCCAAACCCTAACCCTAACCCGAACCGAACCCGAACTCAAACCCTAACCCCAACCCCAACCACAACACAACACCAACCGCAACCACAACCGTAAACCTAACCCTAACCCTAACCCTAACCCTGACCTCTACCCCAACCCTAGCCCTAACTCTAACCCTAACCCTAACCCTAACCGTAACCCTAACCGTAACCCCAAACCTAACCCTAGCCCTAACCCTAGACCTTACCCTAACCCAAAGCCTACCACTAACCCTAATACAAACCCTAACCATAACCGTAGCCCTAGCCCTAATGCTCACCCTAGCCCTAACACTAACCAGAACCCTCACCCTAACCCTAGCCCTCACCCTATACCTAACCCTAACCCTAACCCTAACCCTTGCCCTAGCCCAAGCCCTAGCCATAGCCCTAACCCTAACACTAGCCCTAGCCTTAGACCTAACCCTTGTCCGAGCCCTAACCCTCACCATAGCCGTAACCCTAACCCTACCCTAATCCTACCCCTACCCCTCCCCTAACCCTAACCGTAGCCCTGACCCTAATGCTAACCCTGGCCCTAACACTAACCCTAACCCTCACCCTAACCCTAGTCCTGACCCTCACCCTAACCCCAACCGTAACCCTAACCCGAACTCTAACCCTAACCTTAGCCCTTGCCCTAACCCTTGCCCTAGCTCTAGCCCTAGCCCTAGCCCTAACCCTAACCCTAACCCAAGCCCTACCCCTAGACCTAACCCTAGCCCTAACCGTAGCCCTACAGTAACCCTAGCCCTAGCCCGAACACTAACCCTAACCCAAACCCTAACCCTAACCCTAACCCTAACTCTAACCTTAACCCTAACCCTAACCCTAACCCTAACCCTAGCCCTAACCCTAATCCTAACGCTAAACATAACCCTAACCCTAACAAAAAACCATATCCCTAAACCTAACTCTCACCCTAACACTAGCCTTAGCCCTAACCCTCTCACTAACTGTAACCCTAACCCTAATCCTAGCCTAAACTCTATCCCTAGCCCTAACCCTAACCCAACACCTACCACTTACCCTAACGCTAACCCAAACCCTAACCAGAACCAGAACCGTAACCCTAACCCTCACCCTAACCCTAGCCCTGACCCTCACCCTAACCCCAACCCTAACCCTAACCCTAACTCTAACTATAAGCATAGCCCTTACCCTAACCCTTGCCCTAGCCCTAGCCCTAGCCGTAACCCTCACCCTAACCCTAACCCTAACCCTAACCCTAAACCTAACCATAGCCCTTGCCTAACCCTTGCCCTAGCTCTAGCCCTAGCCCTAGCCCTAGCCCTAACCCTAACCCAAGCCCTAACCCTAGCCCTAACCCTAGCCCTAACCTTAGCCCTAACTGTAGCCCTAGCAGTAACCCTAGCCCTAGCCCGAACACTGACCCTAACCCTAACACAAACCCTAACCCTAACCCTAACTCTAACCTTAACCCTAACCCTAACCCAAACCCTAACCCTAACCCTAACTCTAACCTTAACCCTAACCCAAACCCTAGCCCTAACCCTAACCCAAAGCCTACCACTAAACCTAACCAACACCCTAACCATAATCATAAACCTAACCCTAACCCTAATGATAACCCTAGCCCTAACCCTAACCCTAAAACTAACCCTCACCCTATACCTAGCCCTCACCCTAACCCTAACTCTACTCCTAACCCTAAACCTCACCGAACCCTAACCCTAGACATGACGCAAGCCCTAACCGTAGCCCTAGCCCTAGCCCTAACCCTAACCCTAACCCTAACCCTAAACCTAAACCTAACTCTAATGCTAACGCTAACGCCAGCCCTAACCCTAATGCTAACCCTAGCCGTAACCCTCACCCTCACCCTCATCCTAACCATAGCCCTCACACTGACCCTAACCCTAACCGTAACAATAGCCCTTGACCTAACCCTTGCCCTATCCCTATCCCTATCCCTATCCCTATCCCTAGTCCTATCCCTAGCCCTAACCCTAACCCTAACCCTAACCCAAGCCCAAACCCTAGCCGTATCCCTAACCCCACCCTAACCCTAACTCTAGCCCTAACCCGAACCCTAGCCCTAAACCTAACACTAACCCTAGCTCTCACTAACTGTAACCTAACCCTAATCCTAGCCTAAACTCTATCCCTAGCCCTAACCCTAACCCAACACCTACCACTAACCGTAACGCTAACCCAAACCCTAACCAGAACCAGAACCGTAACCCTAAACCTAACCCGAGCCCTAAACCTAACCCTAGCCCTAACCCTAGCCCTAACCCTAACCCTAAGCCTAACCCTAGCGCTAACCCTAACCCTAAACCTAACTATAGCCTTAACCCTAACCCTAGGCCTAGACCTACCCCTACCCCTACCCCTACCCCTAAACCAAACTGTAACCCTAAACTGAAACTGAACCCTAACCCTAACCCTAGCCCTAGCTCTAGTTCTAAACCTAGCCCTAAACCTTACCCTAGCCCTAGCCCTAACCCTAGACCTTACCCTAACCCAAAGCCTAACACTAACCCTAATACAAACCCTCACCCTAACCCTAGCCCTCACCCTATACCTAACCCTAACCCTAACCCTAACCCTTGCCCTAGCCCAAGCCCTAGCCATAGCCCTAACCCTAACACTAGCCCTAGCCTTAGCCCTAACCCTTGTCCGAGCCCTAACCCTAACCATAGCCGTAACCCTAACCCTACCCTAATCCTACCCCTACCCCTTCCCATAACCCTAACCGTAGCCCTGACCCTAATGCTAACCCTGGCCCTAACACTAACCCTAACCCTCACCCTAACCCTAGTCCTGACCCTCACCCTAACCCCAACCGTAACCCTAACCCGATCTCTAACCCTAACCATAGCCCTTGCCCTAACCCTTGCCCTAGCCCTAGCCCTAGCCCGAGCCCTAACCCTCACCCTCACCCTAACCCTAACCCTAACCCTAACCCTAACCCTAACCCTAACCATAGCCGTAACCCTAACACTACCCTAATCCTACCCCTACCCGTACCCGTACCCCTAACCCTAACCGTAGCCCTGACCCTAATGCTAACCCTGGCCCTAACACTAACCCTAACCCTAACCCTAGCCCTGACCCTCACCCTAACCCCAACCCTAACCCTAACCCTAACTCTAACTCTAAGCATAGCCCTTACCCTAACCCTTGCCCTAGCCCTAGCCCTAGCCGTAACCCTCACCCTCACCCTCACCCTAACCCTAACCCTAACCCTAACCCTAACCATAGCCCTTGCCTAACCCTTGCCCTAGCTCTAGCCCTAGCCCTAGCCCTAGCCCTAACCCTAACCCAAGCCCTAACCCTAGCCCTAACCCTAGCCCTAACCTTAGCCCTAACTGTAGCCCTAGCAGTAACCCTAGCCCTAGCCCGAACACTGACCCTAACCCTAACACAAACCCTAACCCTAACCCTAACTCTAACCTTAACCCTAACCCTAACCCTAACCCACGACCTAACCCTAGCCCTAACCCTAATCCTAACGCTAACCATAACCCTAACCCTAACAAAAAACCATATCCCTAAACCTAAATCTCACCCTAACACTAGCCTTAGCCCTAACCCTCTCACTAACTGTAACCCTAACCCTAATCCTAGCCTAAACGCTATCCCTATCCCTAACCCTAACCCAACACCTACCACTAACCGTAACGCTAACCCAAACCCTAACCAGAACCAGAACCGTAACCCTAACCCTAACCTGAGCCCTAAACCTAACCCTAGCCCTAACCCTAACCCTAAGCCTAACCCTAGCGCTAACCCTAACCTTAACCCTAAACCTAACTATAGCCTTAACCCTAACCCTAGGCCTAGACCTAACCCTACCCCTACCCCTACCCCTAAACCAAACTGTAACCCTAAACTAAAACTGAACCCTAACCCTAACCCTAGCCCTAGCTCTAGTTCTAACCCTAGCCCTAACCCTGACCCTAGCCCTAGCCCTAACCCTAGACCTTACCCTAACTCAAAGCCTACCACTAACCCTAACACAAACCCTAACCATAACCGTAGCCCTAACCCTAATGCTAACCCTAGACCTAACACTAACCAGAACCCTCACCCTAACCCTAGCCCTCACCCTATACCTAACCCGAACCATAACCCTAACCCTAACCCTAACCTAAGCCCTAACCCTAGCCCTAACCCTAGCCCTATCCGTAGCCCTAGCCCTAGCCCTAACCCTAGCCCTAGCCCGAACCCTAACCCTAACCCTAACCCTAACCCTAACCCTAACCCTAGCCCAAAGCGTCACCCTAAAGATAACCCTAACCCTAGACCTAACCCTAACCCTAACCCTAACCCTAAACCTCACCCTAGCCCTAACCCTAACCCAAACCCTAACCCAAACCCTAGCCCTAACCCTAACCCAAAGCCTACCACTAAACCTAACCAAAACCCTAACCATAATCATAAACCTAACCCTAACCCTAGCCCTAACCCTAATGATAACCCTAGCCCAACCCTAACCCTAAAACTAACCCTCACCCTAAACCTAGCCCTCACCCTAACCCTAACTCTACTCCGAACACTAAACCTCACCGAACCCTAACCCTAGCCATGACGCAAGCCCTAACCGTAGCCCTAGCCCTAGCCCTAAACCTAACCCTAACCCTCCCCCTAAACCTAAACCTAACTCTAATGCTAACGCTAATGCCAGCCCTAACCCTAATGCTAACCCTAGCCGTAACCCTCACCCTCACCCTAACCATAGCCCTCACACTGATCCTAAACCTAACCGTAACAATAGCCCTTGACCTAACCCTTGCCCTATCCCTATCCCAATCCCTAGTCCTATCCCTATCCCTATCCCTATCCCTAGTCCTATCCCTAACCCTAACCCTAACCCTAACCCTAACCCAAGCCCAAACCCTAGCCGTAGCCCTAACCCCACCCTAACCCTAACCCGAACTCTAGCCCTAACCCGAACCCTAGCCCTAACCCTAACACTAACCCTAGCCCTAGCCCTAGCCCTAGCCCTAGCCCTAGCCCGAGCCTTAACCCTAAACCTAACCCTAGCCCAGACCCTATCCCTAAACCTATCCCTACCCCTAAACCTAACCCTAGCACTAACCCTAACCCTAACCCTAACCCTAGCCCTAGCGCTAACCCTAACGCTAACCCTAACCCTAGCCCTAGCCCTAGCTTTAACCCTAGCCCTAGCCCTAGCCCTAAACCTAACCCCAACCCCAACCCTAACCCTAACCCAAACCATAAACCTACCCCAAACCCTAACCCTAACCCGAACCGAACCCGAACTCAAACCCTAACCCCAACCCCAACCACAACACAACACCAACCGCAACCACAACCGTAAACCTAACCCTAACCCTAACCCTAACCCTGACCTCTACCCCAACCCTAGCCCTAACTCTAACCCTAACCCTAACCCTAACCCTAACCGTAACCCTAACCGTAACCCCAAACCTAACCCTAGCGCTAGCCCTAACATTAACCCTAACCCTAGCCCTAACCCTAGACCTTACCCTAACCCAAAGCCTACCACTAACCCTAATACAAACCCTAACCATAACCGTAGCCCTAGCCCTAATGCTCACCCTAGCCCTAACACTAACCAGAACCCTCACCCTAACCCTAGCCCTCACCCTATACCTAACCCTAACCCTAACCCTAACCCTTGCCCTAGCCCAAGCCCTAGCCATAGCCCTAACCCTAACACTAGCCCTAGCCTTAGACCTAACCCTTGTCCGAGCCCTAACCCTAACCATAGCCGTAACCCTAACCCTACCCTAATCCTACCCCTACCCCTCCCCTAACCCTAACCGTAGCCCTGACCCTAATGCTAACCCTGGCCCTAACACTAACCCTAACCCTCACCCTAACCCTAGTCCTGACCCTCACCCTAACCCCAACCGTAACCCTAACCCGAACTCTAACCCTAACCTTAGCCCTTGCCCTAACCCTTGCCCTAGCTCTAGCCCTAGCCCTAGCCCTAACCCTAACCCTAACCCAAGCCCTACCCCTAGACCTAACCCTAGCCCTAACCGTAGCCCTAGCAGTAACCCTAGCCCTAGCCCGAACACTAACCCTAACCCAAACCCTAACCCTAACCCTAACCCTAACTCTAACCTTAACCCTAACCCTAACCCTAACCCTAACCCTAGCCCTAACCCTAATCCTAACGCTAAACATAACCCTAACCCTAACAAAAAACCATATCCCTAAACCTAACTCTCACCCTAACACTAGCCTTAGCCCTAACCCTCTCACTAACTGTAACCCTAACCCTAATCCTAGCCTAAACTCTATCCCTAGCCCTAACCCTAACCCAACACCTACCACTTACCCTAACGCTAACCCAAACCCTAACCAGAACCAGAACCGTAACCCTAACCCTCACCCTAACCCTAGCCCTGACCCTCACCCTAACCCCAACCCTAACCCTAACCCTAACTCTAACTCTAAGCATAGCCCTTACCCTAACCCTTGCCCTAGCCCTAGCCCTAGCCGTAACCCTCACCCTAACCCTAACCCTAACCCTAACCCTAACCCTAAACCTAACCATAGCCCTTGCCTAACCCTTGCCCTAGCTCTAGCCCTAGCCCTAGCCCTAGCCCTAACCCTAACCCAAGCCCTAACCCTAGCCCTAACCCTAGCCCTAACCTTAGCCCTAACTGTAGCCCTAGCAGTAACCCTAGCCCTAGCCCGAACACTGACCCTAACCCTAACACAAACCCTAACCCTAACCCTAACTCTAACCTTAACCCTAACCCTAACCCAAACCCTAACCCTAACCCTAACTCTAACCTTAACCCTAACCCAAACCCTAGCCCTAACCCTAACCCAAAGCCTACCACTAAACCTAACCAAAACCCTAACCATAATCATAAACCTAACCCTAACCCTAATGATAACCCTAGCCCTAACCCTAACCCTAAAACTAACCCTCACCCTAAACCTAGCCCTCACCCTAACCCTAACTCTACTCCTAACCCTAAACCTCACCGAACCCTAACCCTAGACATGACGCAAGCCCTAACCGTAGCCCTAGCCCTAGCCCTAACCCTAACCCTAAACCTAAACCTAACTCTAATGCTAACGCTAACGCCAGCCCTAACCCTAATGCTAACCCTAGCCGTAACCCTCACCCTCACCCTCATCCTAACCATAGCCCTCACACTGACCCTAACCCTAACCGTAACAATAGCCCTTGACCTAACCCTTGCCCTATCCCTATCCCTATCCCTATCCCTATCCCTAGTCCTATCCCTAGCCCTAACCCTAACCCTAACCCTAACCCAAGCCCAAACCCTAGCCGTATCCCTAACCCCACCCTAACCCTAACTCTAGCCCTAACCCGAACCCTAGCCCTAAACCTAACACTAACCCTAGCTCTCACTAACTGTAACCTAACCCTAATCCTAGCCTAAACTCTATCCCTAGCCCTAACCCTAACCCAACACCTACCACTAACCGTAACGCTAACCCAAACCCTAACCAGAACCAGAACCGTAACCCTAAACCTAACCCGAGCCCTAAACCTAACCCTAGCCCTAACCCTAGCCCTAACCCTAACCCTAAGCCTAACCCTAGCTCTAACCCTAACCCTAACCCTAAACCTAACTATAGCCTTAACCCTAACCCTAGGCCTAGACCTAACCCTACCCCTACCCCTACCCCTAAACCAAACTGTAACCCTAAACTGAAACTGAACCCTAACCCTAACCCTAGCCCTAGCTCTAGTTCTAAACCTAGCCCTAAACCTTACCCTAGCCCTAGCCCTAACCCTAGACCTTACCCTAACCCAAAGCCTACCACTAACCCTAATACAAACCCTCACCCTAACCCTAGCCCTCACCCTATACCTAACCCTAACCCTAACCCTAACCCTTGCCCTAGCCCAAGCCCTAGCCATAGCCCTAACCCTAACACTAGCCCTAGCCTTAGCCCTAACCCTTGTCCGAGCCCTAACCCTAACCATAGCCGTAACCCTAACCCTACCCTAATCCTACCCCTACCCCTTCCCATAACCCTAACCGTAGCCCTGACCCTAATGCTAACCCTGGCCCTAACACTAACCCTAACCCTCACCCTAACCCTAGTCCTGACCCTCACCCTAACCCCAACCGTAACCCTAACCCGATCTCTAACCCTAACCATAGCCCTTGCCCTAACCCTTGCCCTAGCCCTAGCCCTAGCCCGAGCCCTAACCCTCACCCTCACCCTAACCCTAACCCTAACCCTAGCCCTAGCCCTAGCCCGAGCCCTAACCCTCACCCTCACCCTCACCCTAACCCTAACCCTAACCCTAACCCTAACCATAGCCCTTCCCTAACCCGTGCCCTAGCCCTAGCCCTAGCCCTAACCCTAACCCTAACCCAAGCCCTACCCCTAGCCCTACCCCTAGCCCTTACCGTAGCCCTAGCAGTAACCCTAGCCCTAGCCTGAACACTAACCCTAACCCAAACCCTAACCCTAACCCTAACCCTAACTCTAACCTTAACCCTAACCCTAACCCTAACCCTAACCCTAACCCTAACCCTCGACCTAACCCTAGCCCTAACCCTAATCCTAACGCTAACCATAACCCTAACCCTAACAAAAAACCATATCCCTAAACCTAACTCTCACCCTAACACTAGCCTTAGCCCTAACCCTCTCACTAACTGTAACCCTAACCCTAATCCTAGCCTAAACTCTATCCCTAGCCCTAACCCTAACCCAACACCTACCACTAACCCTAACGCTAACCCAAACCCTAACCAGAACCAGAACCGTAACCCTAACCCTAACCCGAGCCCTAAACCTAACCCTAGCCCTAACCCTAACCCTAAGCCTAACCCTAGCGCTAACCCTAACCCTAACCCTAAACCTAACTATAGCCTTAACCCAAACCCTAGGCCTAGACCTAACCCTACCCCTACCCCTACCCCTAAACCAAACTGTAACCCTAAACTAAAACTGAACCCTAACCCTAACCCTAGCCCTAGCTCTAGTTCTAAACCTAGCCCTAACCCTGACCCTAGCCCTAGCCCTAACCCTAGACCTTACCCTAACTCAAAGCCTACCACTAACCCTAACACAAACCCTAACGATAACCGTAGACCTAACCCTAATGCTAACCCTAGCCCTAACACTAACCAGAACCCTCACCCTAACCCTAGCCCTCACCCTATACCTAACCCTAACCCTAAACCTAACCCTTGCCCTAGCCCAAGCCCTAGCCATAGCCCTAACACTAACACTAGCCCTAGCCTTAACCCTAACCCTTATCCGAGCCCTAACCCTAACCATAGCCATAACCCTAACCCTACCCTAATCCTACCCCGACCCCTTCCCATAAACCTAACCGTAGCCCTGACCCTAATGCTAACCCTGGCCCTAACACTAACCCTAACCCTCACCCTAACCCTAGTCCTGACCCTCACCCTAACCCCAACCGTAACCCTAACCCGATCTCTAACCCTAATCATAGCCCTTGCCCTAACCCTTGCCCTAGCCCTAGCCCTAGCCCTAGCCCTAGCCCTAACCCTCACCCTAACCCTAACCCTAACCCTAACCCTAACCATAGCCCTTGCCCTAACCCTTGCCCTAGCCCTAGCCCTAGCCCTAAAACTAACCCTAACCCAAGCCCTAACCCTAGCCCTAACCCTAGCTCTAACCGTAGCCCTAGCAGTAACCCTAGCCCTAGCCCGAACACTAACCCTAACCCTAACCCAAACCCTAACGCTAACCCTAACTCTAACCTTAACCCTAACCCTAACCCTAACCCTAACCCTAACCCTAACCCTCGACCTAACCCTAGCCCTAACCCTAATCCTAACGCTAACCATAACCCTAACCCTAACAAAAAACCATATCCCTAAACCTAAATCTCACCCTAACACTAGCCTTAGCCCTAACCCTCTCACTAACTGTAACCCTAACCCTAATCCTAGCCTAAACTCTATCCCTAGCCCTAACCCTAACCCAACACCTACCACTAACCCTAACGCTAACCCAAACCCTAACCAGAACCGTAACCCTAACCCTAACCCGAGCCCTAAACCTAACCCTAGCCCTAACCCTAACCCTAAGCCTAACCCTAGCGCTAACCCTAACCCTAACCCTAAACCTAACTTTAGCCTTAACCCTAACCCTAGGCCTACACCTAACCCTACCCCTACCCCTACCCATAAACCAAACTGTAACCCTAAACTAAAACTGAACCCTAACCCTAACCTTACCCCTAGCTCTAGTTCTACCCCTATCCCTAACCCTTACCCTAGCCCTAGCCCTAACCCTAGACCTTACCCTAACTCAAAGCCTACCACTAACCCTAACACAAATCCTAACCATAACCGTAGCCCTAACCTTAATGCTAACCCTAGCCCTAACACTAACCAGAACCCTCACCCTAGCCCTAGCCCTAGCCCTAACCCTAGCCCTAGCCCGAACCCTAAGCCTTAGCCTAAGCCTAAGCCTAACCCTAACCCTAGCCCAAAGCGTCACCCTAACGATAACCCTAACCCTAGAGCTAACCCTAACCCTAACCCTAACCCTAAACATCACCCTAGCCCTAACCCTAACCCTAACCCTTACCCTAACCCTAACCCTAACCCAAACAGTATCCCTAACCCTAAGCATAACCCTAGGCTTAGCCCTAACCCTCTCACTTACAATAACCCTAACCCTAACCCTAGCCCCAACCCTGACCCTAGCCCTAACCCTAACCCAACCCCTACCACTAACCCTAACCCTAACCCAAACCCTAACCCTAACCGTAACCCTAACCATAACCCGAGCCCTAAACCTAACCCTATCCCTAACCCTAAACGTAACCCTAGCGCTAACTCTAACGCTAACCCTAACCCTAAACCTAACCTTAGCCCTAATTCTAACCCTAGGCCTAGCCCTAACCCTAGCCCTAGCCCTACCCTAGCCCTACCCCTAACTCAAACTGTAACCCTAAACTGAACCTGAACCCTAACGCTAGCCCTAACTCTAGCTCTAACGCATGTCCTAACCGTTACCCTAGCCCTAGCCCTAGCCCTAACACTAGCCCTAGCCCTAACCCTAACCCTAACCCTAACCCTAAACATAACCCAAGCCCTAACCCTAGCCGTAGCCCTAACCCCACCCTAACCCTAACCCGAACTCTAGCCCTAACCCGAACCATAGCCCTAACCCTAACCCTAACCCTAGCCCTAGCCCTAGCCCTAGCCCTAGCCCTATACCTAGCCCTAGCCCGAGCCTTAACCCTAAACCTAACCCTAGCCCAGACCCTATCCCTAAACCTATCCCTACCCCTACACCTAACCCTATCCCTAACCCTAAACGTAACCCTAGCGCTAACCCTAGCGCTAACCCTAACCCTAAACCTAACCTTAGCCCTAATTGTAACCCTAGGCCTAGCCCTAACCCTAGCCCTAGCCCTACCCTACCCCTACCCCTAACTCAAACTGTAACCCTAAACTGAACCTGAACCCTAACGCTAGCCCTAACTCTAGCTCTAATGCATGTCCTAACCGTTACCCTAGCCCTAGTCCTAACACTAGCCCTAGCCCTAATCCTAACCCTAACCCTAACCCAAACCCTAACCCAAACCCTAGCCCTAACCCTAACCCAAAGCCTACCACTAAACCTAACCAAAACCCTAACCATAATCATAAACCTAACCCTAACCCTAGCCCTAACCCTAATGATAACCCTAGCCCTAACCCTAACCCTAAAACTAACCCTCACCCTAAACCTAGCCCTCACCCTAACCCTAACTCTACTCCTAACCCTAAACCTCACCAAACCCTAACCCTAGCCATAACGCAAGCCCTAAACGTAGGCCTAGCCCTAGCCCTAACCCTAACCCTAACCCTAACCCTAAACCTAAACCCAACTCTAATGCTAACGCTAACGCCAGCCCTAACCCTAATGCTAACCCTAGCCGTAACCCTCACCCTCACCCTAACCATAGCCCTCACACTGACCCTAAACTTAACCGTAACAATAGCCCTTGACCTAACCCTTGCCCTAGCCCTAGCCCTATCCCTAGCCCTAGTCCTATCCCTATCCCTATCCCTATCCCTAGTCCTATCCCTAGCCCTAACCCTAACCCAAGCCCAAACCCTAGCCGTAGCCCTAACCCCACCCTAACCCTAACCCGAACTCTAGCCCTAACCCGAACCCTAGCCCTAACCCTAACACTAACCCTAGCCCTAGCCCTAGCCCTATCCCTATCCCTATCCCTATCCCTATCCCTAGCCCGTGCCTTAACCCTAAACCTAACCCTAGCCCAGACCCTATCCCTAAACCTATCCCTACCCCTAAACCTAACCCTAGCCCTAGCCCTAACCCTAACCCTAACCCTAGTCCTAGCGCTAACCCTAACGCTAACCCTAACCCTAGCCCTAGCCCTAGCTTTAACCCTAGCCCTAGCCCTAAAACTAACCCCAACCCCAACCCTAACCCTAACCCAAACCATAAACCTACCCCAAACCCTAACCCTAACCCTAACCCGAACCGAACCCGAACTCAAACCCTAACCCCAACCCCAACCACAACACAACACCAACCGCAACCACAACCGTAAACCTAATCCTAACCCTAACCCTAACCCTAACCTCTACCCCAACCCTAGCCCTAACTCTAACCCTAACCCTAACCCTAACCGTAACCCTAACCGTAACCCCAAACCTAACGCTAGCCCTAGCCCTAACATTAACCCTAACCCTAGCCCTAACCCTAGACCTTACCCTAACCCAAAGCCTACCACTAACACTAATACAAACCCTAACCATAACCGTTGCCCTAACCCTAATGCTTACCCTAGCCCTAACACTAACCAGAACCCTCACCCTAACCCTAGCCCTCACCCTATACCTAACCTTAACCCTAACCCTTGCCCTAGCCCAAGACCTAGCCATAGCCCTAACCCTAACACTAGCCCTAGCCTTAGACCTAACCCTTGTCCGAACTCTAACCCTAACCATAGCCCTTGCCCTAACCCTTGCCCTAGCCCTAGCCCGAGCCCTAGCCCTAGCCCTAACCCTCACCCTCACCCTCACCCTCACCCTAACCCTAACCCTAACCATAGCCCTTGCCCTAACCCTTGCCCTAGCCCTAGCCCTAGCCCTAACCCTAACCCTAACCCAAGCCCTACCCCTAGCCCTAACCCTAGCCCTAACTGTAGCCCTAGCAGTAACCCTAGCCCTAGCCCGAACACTAACCCTAACCCAAACCCTAACCCTAACCCTAACTCTAACCTTAACCCTAACCCTAACCCTAACCCTAACCCTAACCCTAACCCTAACCCTAACCCTCGACCTAACCCTAGCCCTAACCCTAATCCTAACGCTAACCATAACCCTAACCCTAACAAAAAAACATATCCCTAAACCTAAATCTCACCCTAACACTAGCCTTAGCCCTAACCCTCTCACTAACTGTAACCCTAACCCTAATCCTAGCCTAAACTCTATACCTAGCACTAACCCTAACCCAACACCTACCACTAACCCTAACCCTAACGCTAACCCAAACCCTAACCAGAACCAGAACCGTAACCCTAACCCTAACCCGAGCCCTAAACCTAACCCTAGCCCTAACCCTAACCCTAAGCCTAACCCTAGCGCTAACCCTAACCCTAACCCTAAACCTAACTATAGCCTTAACCCAAACCCTAGGCCTAGACCTAACCCTACCCCTACCCCTACCCCTAAACCAAACTGTAACCCTAAACTAAAACTGAACCCTAACCCTAACCCTAGCCCTAGCTCTAGTTCTAAACCTAGCCCTAACCCTGACCCTAGCCCTAGCCCTAACCCTAGACCTTACCCTAACTCAAAGCCTACCACTAACCCTAACACAAACCCTAACGATAACCGTAGACCTAACCCTAATGCTAACCCTAGCCCTAACACTAACCAGAACCCTCACCCTAACCCTAGCCCTCACCCTATACCTAACCCTAACCCTAAACCTAACCCTTGCCCTAGCCCAAGCCCTAGCCATAGCCCTAACACTAACACTAGCCCTAGCCTTAACCCTAACCCTTATCCGAGCCCTAACCCTAACCATAGCCATAACCCTAACCCTACCCTAATCCTACCCCGACCCCTTCCCATAAACCTAACCGTAGCCCTGACCCTAATGCTAACCCTGGCCCTAACACTAACCCTAACCCTCACCCTAACCCTAGTCCTGACCCTCACCCTAACCCCAACCGTAACCCTAACCCGATCTCTAACCCTAATCATAGCCCTTGCCCTAACCCTTGCCCTAACCCTTGCCCTAGCCCTAGCCCTAGCCCTAGCCCTAACCCTCACCCTAACCCTAACCCTAACCCTAACCCTAACCCTAACCATAGCCCTTGCCCTAACCCTTGCCCTAGCCCTAGCCCTAGCCCTAAAACTAACCCTAACCCAAGCCCTAACCCTAGCCCTAACCCTAGCTCTAACCGTAGCCCTAGCAGTAACCCTAGCCCTAGCACGAACACTAACCCTAACCCTAACCCAAACCCTAACGCTAACCCTAACTCTAACCTTAACCCTAACCCTAACCCTAACCCTAACCCTAACCCTCGACCTAACCCTAGCCCTAACCCTAATCCTAACGCTAACCATAACCCTAACCCTAACAAAAAACCATATCCCTAAACCTAAATCTCACCCTAACACTAGCCTTAGCCCTAACCCTCTCACTAACTGTAACCCTAACCCTAATCCTAGCCTAAACTCTATCCCTAGCCCTAACCCTAACCCAACACCTACCACTAACCCTAACGCTAACCCAAACCCTAACCAGAACCGTAACCCTAACCCTAACCCGAGCCCTAAACCTAACCCTAGCCCTAACCCTAACCCTAAGCCTAACCCTAGCGCTAACCCTAACCCTAACCCTAAACCTAACTTTAGCCTTAACCCTAACCCTAGGCCTACACCTAACCCTACCCCTACCCCTACCCATAAACCAAACTGTAACCCTAAACTAAAACTGAACCCTAACCCTAACCTTACCCCTAGCTCTAGTTCTACCCCTATCCCTAACCCTTACCCTAGCCCTAGCCCTAACCCTAGACCTTACCCTAACTCAAAGCCTACCACTAACCCTAACACAAATCCTAACCATAACCGTAGCCCTAACCTTAATGCTAACCCTAGCCCTAACACTAACCAGAACCCTCACCCTAGCCCTAGCCCTAGCCCTAACCCTAGCCCTAGCCCGAACCCTAAGCCTTAGCCTAAGCCTAACCCTAACCCTAACCCTAGCCCAAAGCGTCACCCTAACGATAACCCTAACCCTAGAGCTAACCCTAACCCTAACCCTAACCCTAAACATCACCCTAGCCCTAACCCTAACCCTAACCCTTACCCTAACCCTAACCCTAACCCAAACAGTATCCCTAACCCTAAGCATAACCCTAGGCTTAGCCCTAACCCTCTCACTTACAATAACCCTAACCCTAACCCTAGCCCCAACCCTGACCCTAGCCCTAACCCTAACCCAACCCCTACCACTAACCCTAACCCTAACCCAAACCCTAACCGTAACCCTAACCATAACCCGAGCCCTAAACCTAACCCTATCCCTAACCCTAAACGTAACCCTAGCGCTAACCCTAACGCTAACCCTAACCCTAAACCTAACCTTAGCCCTAATTCTAACCCTAGGCCTAGCCCTAACCCTAGCCCTAGCCCTACCCTAGCCCTACCCCTAACTCAAACTGTAACCCTAAACTGAACCTGAACCCTAACGCTAGCCCTAACTCTAGCTCTAACGCATGTCCTAACCGTTACCCTAGCCCTAGCCCTAGCCCTAACACTAGCCCTAGCCCTAACCCTAACCCTAACCCTAACCCTAAACATAACCCAAGCCCTAACCCTAGCCGTAGCCCTAACCCCACCCTAACCCTAACCCGAACTCTAGCCCTAACCCGAACCATAGCCCTAACCCTAACCCTAACCCTAGCCCTAGCCCTAACCCTAACCCAACCCCTACCACTAACCCTAACCCTAACCCAAACCCTAACCGTAACCCTAACCATAACCCGAGCCCTAAACCTAACCCTATCCCTAACCCTAAACGTAACCCTAGCGCTAACCCTAACGCTAACCCTAACCCTAAACCTAACCTTAGCCCTAATTCTAACCCTAGGCCTAGCCCTAACCCTAGCCCTAGCCCTACCCTAGCCCTACCCCTAACTCAAACTGTAACCCTAAACTGAACCTGAACCCTAACGCTAGCCCTAACTCTAGCTCTAACGCATGTCCTAACCGTTACCCTAGCCCTAGCCCTAGCCCTAACACTAGCCCTAGCCCTAACCCTAACCCTAACCCTAACCCTAAACATAACCCAAGCCCTAACCCTAGCCGTAGCCCTAACCCCACCCTAACCCTAACCCGAACTCTAGCCCTAACCCGAACCATAGCCCTAACCCTAACCCTAACCCTAGCCCTAGCCCTAGCCCTAGCCCTAGCCCTATACCTAGCCCTAGCCCTAGCCTTAACCCTAAACCTAACCCTAGCCCAGACCCTATCCCTAAACCTATCCCTACCCCTACACCTAACCCGATCTCTAACCCTAACCATAGCCCTTGCCCTAACCCTTGCCCTAGCCCTAGCCCTAGCCCGAGCCCTAACCCTCACCCTCACCCTCACCCTAACCCTAACCCTAACCCTAACCCTAACCATAGCCCTTCCCTAACCCTTGCCCTAGCCCTAGCCCTAGCCCTAACCCTAACCCTAACCCAAGCCCTACCCCTAGCCCTACCCCTAGCCCTTACCGTAGCCCTAGCAGTAACCCTAGCCCTAGCCTGAACACTAACCCTAACCCAAACCCTAACCCTAACCCAAACCCTAACCCTAACCCTAACCCTAACTCTAACCTTAACCCTAACCCTAACCCTAACCCTAACCCTAACCCTAACCCTCGACCTAACCCTAGCCCTAACCCTAATCCTAACGCTAACCATAACCCTAACCCTAACAAAAAACCATATCCCTAAACCTAACTCTCACCCTAACACTAGCCTTAGCCCTAACCCTCTCACTAACTGTAACCCTAACCCTAATCCTAGCCTAAACTCTATCCCTAGCCCTAACCCTAACCCAACACCTACCACTAACCCTAACGCTAACCCAAACCCTAACCAGAACCAGAACCGTAACCCTAACCCTAACCCGAGCCCTAAACCTAACCCTAGCCCTAACCCTAACCCTAAGCCTAACCCTAGCGCTAACCCTAACCCTAACCCTAAACCTAACTATAGCCTTAACCCAAACCCTAGGCCTAGACCTAACCCTACCCCTACCCCTACCCCTAAACCAAACTGTAACCCTAAACTAAAACTGAACCCTAACCCTAACCCTAGCCCTAGCTCTAGTTCTAAACCTAGCCCTAACCCTGACCCTAGCCCTAGCCCTAACCCTAGACCTTACCCTAACTCAAAGCCTACCACTAACCCTAACACAAACCCTAACGATAACCGTAGACCTAACCCTAATGCTAACCCTAGCCCTAACACTAACCAGAACCCTCACCCTAACCCTAGCCCTCACCCTATACCTAACCCTAACCCTAAACCTAACCCTTGCCCTAGCCCAAGCCCTAGCCATAGCCCTAACACTAACACTAGCCCTAGCCTTAACCCTAACCCTTATCCGAGCCCTAACCCTAACCATAGCCATAACCCTAACCCTACCCTAATCCTACCCCGACCCCTTCCCATAAACCTAACCGTAGCCCTGACCCTAATGCTAACCCTGGCCCTAACACTAACCCTAACCCTCACCCTAACCCTAGTCCTGACCCTCACCCTAACCCCAACCGTAACCCTAACCCGATCTCTAACCCTAATCATAGCCCTTGCCCTAACCCTTGCCCTAACCCTTGCCCTAGCCCTAGCCCCAACCCTAGCCCTAACTCTAACCCTAACCCTAACCCTAACCGTAACCCTAACCGTAACCCCAAACCTAACCCTAGCCCTAGCCCTAACATTAACCCTAACCCTAGCCCTAACCCTAGACCTTACCCTAACCCAAAGCCTACCACTAACCCTAATACAAACCCTAACCATAACCGTAGCCCTAACCCTAATGCTTACCCTAGCCCTAACACTAACCAGAACCCTCACCCTAACCCTAGCCCTCACCCTATACCTAACCCTAACCCTAACCCTAACCCTTGCCCTAGCCGAAGCCCTAGCCATACCTCTAACCCTAACACTAGCCCTAGCCTTAGCCCTAACCCTACCCTAATCCTACCCCTACCCCTACCCGTAACCCTAACAGTAGCCCTGACCCTAATGCTAACCCTGGCCCTAACACTAACACTAACCCTCACCCTAACCCTAGTCCTGACCCTCACCCTAACCCCAACCGTAACCCTAACCCGAACTCTAACCCTAACCATAGCCCTTGCCCTAACCCTTGCCCTAGCCCTAGCCCTAGCCCTAGCCCTAGCCCTAACCCTCACCCTAACCCTAACCCTCACCCTAACCCTAACCCTAACCCTAACCATAGCCCTAGCCCTAGCCCTAGCCCTAGCCCTAGCCCTAGCCCTCACCCTAACCCTAACCCTAACCCTAACCCTAACCCTAACCCTAACCATAGCCCTTGCCCTAACCCTTGCCCTAGCCCTAGCCCTAGCCCTAACCCTAAACCTAACCCAAGCCCTAACCCTAGCCCTAACCCTAGGCCTAACCGTAGCCCTAGCAGTAACCCTAGCCCTAGCCCTAGCCCGAACACTAACCCTAACCCTAACCCAAACCCTAACCCTAACCCTAACTCTAACCTTAACCCTAAACCTAACCATAACCCTAACCCTAACCCTAACCCTAACCCTCGACCTAACCCTAGCCCTAACCCTAATCCTAACGCTAACCATAACCCTAACCCTAACAAAAAAACATATCCCTAAACCTAAATCTCACCCTAACCCTCGTCTTAGCCCTAACCCTCTCACTAACTGTAACCCTAACCCTAATCCTAGCCCAAACCCTAACCCTAGCCCTAACCCAACCCCTACCACTAACCCTAACCCTAACCCAAACCCTAACCAGAACCGTAACCCTAAACATAACACTGACCCGAGCCCTAAACCTGAACCTAGCCCTAACCCTAACCATAACCCTAACCCTAGCGCTAATCCTAACTCTAACGCTAACCCTAAACCTAACCCTAGCCCTAACCCTAACCCTAGGCCTAGCCGTAACCATACCCCTACCCCTACCCCTGCCCCTAACCCAAACTGTAACCCTAAACTGAACCTGAACCTGAACCCTAACCCTAGTCCTAGCTCTAGCTCTAACCCTAGCCCTAACCGTTACCTAGCCCTAGCCCTAGCCCTAACCCTAGCCCTAATCCTAGCCCAAACCCTAACCCTAACCCTAGCCCTAGCCCTAAACCTAACCCTAGCCCTAACCCTAACCCTAACCCTAACCCTAACCCTAACCCTAACCCTAGCCCTAGCCCTAACACTAACACTAACACTAAAACTAACCCTATCCCTATCCCTATCCCTATCCCTATCCCTATCCCTATCCCTATCCCTATCCCAAGCCCTAGCCCTAGCTCTAACACTACAACTAACCCTAGCCCTACCCCTAAACCTGCCCCTAAGTCTAACCCTAACCCTACACCTAAACCTAACCCTAACACTAACCCTAACACTAACCCTAGCCCTAGCCCTAGCCCTAGCCCTAACCCTAACACAAACCCTAGCCCTAGCCCTCGCCCTAAACCTAACCCTAACCCTAACCCTAACCCTAGCCCTAGCCCTAACCCTACCCTAAACCTAACCTGAAGTCTAGCCCTAACCCTTGCCCTAACTCTAACCCTAACCCTAACCCTAACCCTAACCATAGCCGTAACCCTAACCCTACCCTAATCCTACCCCTACCCCTACCCCTAACCCTAACCGTAGCCCTGACCCTAATGCTAACCCTGGCCCTAACACTAACCCTAACCCTCACCCTAACCCTAGCCCTGACCCTCACCCTAACCCCAACCCTAACCCTAACCCTAACCCTAACTCTAACCCTAAGCATAGCCCTTGCCCTAACCCTTGCCCTAGCCCTAGCCCTAACCCTCTCCCTAACCCTAACCCTAACCCTAACCCTAACCCTAACCCTAACCCTAAACCTAACCATAGCCCTTGCCTAACCCTTGCCCTAGCCCTAGCCCTAGCCCTAACCCTAACCCAAGCCCTAACCCTAGCCCTAACCCTAGCCCTAACCTTAGCCCTAACTGTAGCCCTAGCAGTAACCCTAGCCCTAGCCCGAACACTAACCCTAACCCTAACACAAACCCTAACCCTAACCCTAACTCTAACCTTAACCCTAACCCTAACCTTAACCCTAACCCTAACCCTCGACCTAACCCTAGCCCTAACCCTAATCCTAACGCTAACCATAACCCTAACCCTAACAAAAAACCGTATCCCTAAACCTAAATCTCACCCTCACACTAGCCTTAGCCCTAACCCTCTCACTAACTGTAACCTAACCCTAATCCTAGCCTAAACTCTATCCCTAGCCCTAACCCTAACCCAACACCTACCACTAACCGTAACGCTAACCCAAACCCTAACCAGAACCAGAACCGTAACCCTAAACCTAACCCGAGCCCTAAACCTAACCCTAGCCCTAACCCTAGCCCTAACCCTAACCCTAAGCCTAACCCTAGCTCTAACCCTAACCCTAACCCTAAACCTAACTATAGCCTTAACCCTAACCCTAGGCCTAGACCTAACCCTACCCCTACCCCTACCCCTAAACCAAACTGTAACCCTAAACTGAAACTGAACCCTAACCCTAACCCTAGCCCTAGCTCTAGTTCTAAACCTAGCCCTAAACCTTACCCTAGCCCTAGCCCTAACCCTAGACCTTACCCTAACCCAAAGCCTACCACTAACCCTAATACAAACCCTCACCCTAACCCTAGCCCTCACCCTATACCTAACCCTAACCCTAACCCTAACCCTTGCCCTAGCCCAAGCCCTAGCCATAGCCCTAACCCTAACACTAGCCCTAGCCTTAGCCCTAACCCTTGTCCGAGCCCTAACCCTAACCATAGCCGTAACCCTAACCCTACCCTAATCCTACCCCTACCCCTTCCCATAACCCTAACCGTAGCCCTGACCCTAATGCTAACCCTGGCCCTAACACTAACCCTAACCCTCACCCTAACAATAGTCCTGACCCTCACCCTAACCCCAACCGTAACCCTAACCCGATCTCTAACCCTAACCATAGCCCTTGCCCTAACCCTTGCCCTAGCCCTAGCCCTAGCCCGAGCCCTAACCCTCACCCTCACCCTCACCCTAACCCTAACCCTAACCCTAACCCTAACCATAGCCCTTCCCTAACCCTTGCCCTAGCCCTAGCCCTAGCCCTAACCCTAACCCTAACCCAAGCCCTACCCCTAGCCCTACCCCTAGCCCTTACCGTAGCCCTAGCAGTAACCCTAGCCCTAGCCTGAACACTAACCCTAACCCAAACCCTAACCCTAACCCTAACCCTAACTCTAACCTTAACCCTAACCCTAACCCTAACCCTAACCCTAACCCTCGACCTAACCCTAGCCCTAACCCTAATCCTAACGCTAACCATAACCCTAACCCTAACAAAAAACCATATCCCTAAACCTAACTCTCACCCTAACACTAGCCTTAGCCCTAACCCTCTCACTAACTGTAACCCTAACCCTAATCCTAGCCTAAACTCTATCCCTAGCCCTAACCCTAACCCAACACCTACCACTAACCCTAACGCTAACCCAAACCCTAACCAGAACCAGAACCGTAACCCTAACCCTAACCCGAGCCCTAAACCTAACCCTAGCCCTAACCCTAACCCTAAGCCTAACCCTAGCGCTAACCCTAACCCTAACCCTAAACCTAACTATAGCCTTAACCCAAACCCTAGGCCTAGACCTAACCCTACCCCTACCCCTACCCCTAAACCAAACTGTAACCCTAAACTAAAACTGAACCCTAACCCTAACCCTAGCCCTAGCTCTAGTTCTAAACCTAGCCCTAACCCTGACCCTAGCCCTAGCCCTAACCCTAGACCTTACCCTAACTCAAAGCCTACCACTAACCCTAACACAAACCCTAACGATAACCGTAGACCTAACCCTAATGCTAACCCTAGCCCTAACACTAACCAGAACCCTCACCCTAACCCTAGCCCTCACCCTATACCTAACCCTAACCCTAAACCTAACCCTTGCCCTAGCCCAAGCCCTAGCCATAGCCCTAACACTAACACTAGCCCTAGCCTTAACCCTAACCCTTATCCGAGCCCTAACCCTAACCATAGCCATAACCCTAACCCTACCCTAATCCTACCCCGACCCCTTCCCATAAACCTAACCGTAGCCCTGACCCTAATGCTAACCCTGGCCCTAACACTAACCCTAACCCTCACCCTAACCCTAGTCCTGACCCTCACCCTAACCCCAACCGTAACCCTAACCCGATCTCTAACCCTAATCATAGCCCTTGCCCTAACCCTTGCCCTAACCCTTGCCCTAGCCCTAGCCCTAGCCCTAGCCCTAGCCCTAACCCTCACCCTAACCCTAACCCTAACCCTAACCCTAACCATAGCCCTTGCCCTAACCCTTGCCCTAGCCCTAGCCCTAGCCCTAAAACTAACCCTAACCCAAGCCCTAACCCTAGCCCTAACCCTAGCTCTAACCGTAGCCCTAGCAGTAACCCTAGCCCTAGCCCGAACACTAACCCTAACCCTAACCCAAACCCTAACGCTAACCCTAACTCTAACCTTAACCCTAACCCTAACCCTAACCCTAACCCTAACCCTCGACCTAACCCTAGCCCTAACCCTAATCCTAACGCTAACCATAACCCTAACCCTAACAAAAAACCATATCCCTAAACCTAAATCTCACCCTAACACTAGCCTTAGCCCTAACCCTCTCACTAACTGTAACCCTAACCCTAATCCTAGCCTAAACTCTATCCCTAGCCCTAACCCTAACCCAACACCTACCACTAACCCTAACGCTAACCCAAACCCTAACCAGAACCGTAACCCTAACCCTAACCCGAGCCCTAAACCTAACCCTAGCCCTAAGCCTAACCCTAAGCCTAACCCTAGCGCTAACCCTAACCCTAAACCTAACTTTAGCCTTAACCCTAACCCTAGGCCTACACCTAACCCTACCCCTACCCCTACCCATAAACCAAACTGTAACCCTAAACTAAAACTGAACCCTAACCCTAACCTTACCCCTAGCTCTAGTTCTACCCCTATCCCTAACCCTTACCCTAGCCCTAGCCCTAACCCTAGACCTTACCCTAACTCAAAGCCTACCACTAACCCTAACACAAATCCTAACCATAACCGTAGCCCTAACCTTAATGCTAACCCTAGCCCTAACACTAACCAGAACCCTCACCCTAGCCCTAGCCCTAGCCCTAACCCTAGCCCTAGCCCGAACCCTAAGCCTTAGCCTAAGCCTAACCCTAACCCTAACCCTAGCCCAAAGCGTCACCCTAACGATAACCCTAACCCTAGAGCTAACCCTAACCCTAACCCTAACCCTAAACATCACCCTAGCCCTAACCCTAACCCTAACCCTTACCCTAACCCTAACCCTAACCCAAACAGTATCCCTAACCCTAAGCATAACCCTAGGCTTAGCCCTAACCCTCTCACTTACAATAACCCTAACCCTAACCCTAGCCCCAACCCTGACCCTAGCCCTAACCCTAACCCAACCCCTACCACTAACCCTAACCCTAACCCAAACCCTAACCCTAACCGTAACCCTAACCATAACCCGAGCCCTAAACCTAACCCTATCCCTAACCCTAAACGTAACCCTAGCGCTAACTCTAACGCTAACCCTAACCCTAAACCTAACCTTAGCCCTAATTCTAACCCTAGGCCTAGCCCTAACCCTAGCCCTAGCCCTACCCTAGCCCTACCCCTAACTCAAACTGTAACCCTAAACTGAACCTGAACCCTAACGCTAGCCCTAACTCTAGCTCTAACGCATGTCCTAACCGTTACCCTAGCCCTAGCCCTAGCCCTAACACTAGCCCTAGCCCTAACCCTAACCCTAACCCTAACCCTAAACATAACCCAAGCCCTAACCCTAGCCGTAGCCCTAACCCCACCCTAACCCTAACCCGAACTCTAGCCCTAACCCGAACCATAGCCCTAACCCTAACCCTAACCCTAGCCCTAGCCCTAGCCCTAGCCCTAGCCCTATACCTAGCCCTAGCCCGAGCCTTAACCCTAAACCTAACCCTAGCCCAGACCCTATCCCTAAACCTATCCCTACCCCTACACCTAACCCTATCCCTAACCCTAAACGTAACCCTAGCGCTAACCCTAGCGCTAACCCTAACCCTAAACCTAACCTTAGCCCTAATTGTAACCCTAGGCCTAGCCCTAACCCTAGCCCTAGCCCTACCCTACCCCTACCCCTAACTCAAACTGTAACCCTAAACTGAACCTGAACCCTAACGCTAGCCCTAACTCTAGCTCTAACGCATGTCCTAACCGTTACCCTAGCCCTAGTCCTAACACTAGCCCTAGCCCTAATCCTAACCCTAACCCTAACCCAAACCCTAACCCAAACCCTAGCCCTAACCCTAACCCAAAGCCTACCACTAAACCTAACCAAAACCCTAACCATAATCATAAACCTAACCCTAACCCTAGCCCTAACCCTAATGATAACCCTAGCCCTAACCCTAACCCTAAAACTAACCCTCACCCTAAACCTAGCCCTCACCCTAACCCTAACTCTACTCCTAACCCTAAACCTCACCAAACCCTAACCCTAGCCATAACGCAAGCCCTAACCGTAGGCCTAGCCCTAGCCCTAACCCTAACCGTAACCCTAACCCTAAACCTAAACCCAACTCTAATGCTAACGCTAACGCCAGCCCTAACCCTAATGCTAACCCTAGCCGTAACCCTCACCCTCACCCTAACCATAGCCCTCACACTGACCCTAAACTTAACCGTAACAATAGCCCTTGACCTAACCCTTGCCCTAGCCCTAGCCCTATCCCTAGCCCTAGTCCTATCCCTATCCCTATCCCTATCCCTAGTCCTATCCCTAGCCCTAACCCTAACCCAAGCCCAAACCCTAGCCGTAGCCCTAACCCCACCCTAACCCTAACCCGAACTCTAGCCCTAACCCGAACCCTAGCCCTAACCCTAACACTAACCCTAGCCCTAGCCCTAGCCCTAGCCCTAGCCCTATCCCTATCCCTATCCCTAGCCCGTGCCTTAACCCTAAACCTAACCCTAGCCCAGACCCTATCCCTAAACCTATCCCTACCCCTAAACCTAACCCTAGCCCTAGCCCTAACCCTAACCCTAACCCTAGTCCTAGCGCTAACCCTAACGCTAACCCTAACCCTAGCCCTAGCCCTAGCTTTAACCCTAGCCCTAGCCCTAAACCTAACCCCAACCCCAACCCTAACCCTAACCCAAACCATAAACCTACCCCAAACCCTAACCCTAACCCTAACCCGAACCGAACCCGAACTCAAACCCTAACCCCAACCCCAACCACAACACAACACCAACCGCAACCACAACCGTAAACCTAATCCTAACCCTAACCCTAACCCTAACCTCTACCCCAACCCTAGCCCTAACTCTAACCCTAACCCTAACCCTAACCGTAACCCTAACCGTAACCCCAAACCTAACGCTAGCCCTAGCCCTAACATTAACCCTAACCCTAGCCCTAACCCTAGACCTTACCCTAACCCAAAGCCTACCACTAACACTAATACAAACCCTAACCATAACCGTTGCCCTAACCCTAATGCTTACCCTAGCCCTAACACTAACCAGAACCCTCACCCTAACCCTAGCCCTCACCCTATACCTAACCTTAACCCTAACCCTTGCCCTAGCCCAAGACCTAGCCATAGCCCTAACCCTAACACTAGCCCTAGCCTTAGACCTAACCCTTGTCCGAACTCTAACCCTAACCATAGCCCTTGCCCTAACCCTTGCCCTAGCCCTAGCCCGAGCCCTAGCCCTAGCCCTAACCCTCACCCTCACCCTCACCCTAACCCTAACCCTAACCCTAACCCTAACCCTAACCATAGCCCTTGCCCTAACCCTTGCCCTAGCCCTAGCCCTAGCCCTAACCCTAACCCTAACCCAAGCCCTACCCCTAGCCCTAACCCTAGCCCTAACTGTAGCCCTAGCAGTAACCCTAGCCCTAGCCCGAACACTAACCCTAACCCAAACCCTAACCCTAACCCTAACTCTAACCTTAACCCTAACCCTAACCCTAACCCTAACCCTAACCCTAACCCTAACCCTCGACCTAACCCTAGCCCTAACCCTAATCCTAACGCTAACCATAACCCTAACCCTAACAAAAAAACATATCCCTAAACCTAAATCTCACCCTAACACTAGCCTTAGCCCTAACCCTCTCACTAACTGTAACCCTAACCCTAATCCTAGCCTAAACTCTATACCTAGCACTAACCCTAACCCAACACCTACCACTAACCCTAACCCTAACGCTAACCCAAACCCTAACCAGAACCAGAACCGTAACCCTAACCCTAACCCGAGCCCTAAACCTTACCCTAGCCCTAACCCTAACCCTAAGCCTAACCCTAGCACTAACCCTAACCCTAACCCTAAACCTAACTATAGCCTTAACCCAAACCCTAGGCCTAGACCTAACCCTACCCCTACCCCTACCCCTAAACCAAACTGTAACCCTAAACTGAAACTGAACCCTAACCCTAACCCTAGCCCTAGCTCTAGTTCTAAACCTAGCCCTAACCCTGACCCTAGCCCTAGCCCTAACCCTAGACCTTACCCTAACTCAAAGCCTACCACTAACCCTAACACAAACCCTAACGATAACCGTAGACCTAACCCTAATGCTAACCCTAGCCCTAACACTAACCAGAACCCTCACCCTAACCCTAGCCCTCACCCTATACCTAACCCTAACCCTAAACCTAACCCTTGCCCTAGCCCAAGCCCTAGCCATAGCCCTAACACTAACACTAGCCCTAGCCTTAACCCTAACCCTTATCCGAGCCCTAACCCTAACCATAGCCATAACCCTAACCCTACCCTAATCCTACCCCGACCCCTTCCCATAAACCTAACCGTAGCCCTGACCCTAATGCTAACCCTGGCCCTAACACTAACCCTAACCCTCACCCTAACCCTAGTCCTGACCCTCACCCTAACCCCAACCGTAACCCTAACCCGATCTCTAACCCTAATCATAGCCCTTGCCCTAACCCTTGCCCTAACCCTTGCCCTAGCCCTAGCCCTAGCCCTAGCCCTAACCCTCACCCTAACCCTAACCCTAACCCTAACCATAGCCCTTGCCCTAACCCTTGCCCTATCCCTAGCCCTAGCCCTAAAACTAACCCTAACCCAAGCCCTAACCCTAGCCCTAACCCTAGCTCTAACCGTAGCCCTAGCAGTAACCCTAGCCCTAGCCCGAACACTAACCCTAACCCTAACCCAAACCCTAACGCTAACCCTAACTCTAACCTTAACCCTAACCCTAACCCTAACCCTAACCCTAACCCTCGACCTAACCCTAGCCCTAACCCTAATCCTAACGCAAACCATAACCCTAACCCTAACAAAAAACCATATCCCTAAACCTAAATCTCACCCTAACACTAGCCTTAGCCCTAACCCTCTCACTAACTGTAACCCTAACCCTAATCCTAGCCTAAACTCTATCCCTAGCCCTAACCCTAACCCAACACCTACCACTAACCCTAACGCTAACCCAAACCCTAACCAGAACCGTAACCCTAACCCTAACCCGAGCCCTAAACCTAACCCTAGCCCTAACCCTAACCCTAAGCCTAACCCTAGCGCTAACCCTAACCCTAACCCTAAACCTAACTTTAGCCTTAACCCTAACCCTAGGCCTACACCTAACCCTACCCCTACCCCTACCCATAAACCAAACTGTAACCCTAAACTAAAACTGAACCCTAACCCTAACCTTACCCCTAGCTCTAGTTCTACCCCTATCCCTAACCCTTACCCTAGCCCTAGCCCTAACCCTAGACCTTACCCTAACTCAAAGCCTACCACTAACCCTAACACAAATCCTAACCATAACCGTAGCCCTAACCTTAATGCTAACCCTAGCCCTAACACTAACCAGAACCCTCACCCTAGCCCTAGCCCTAGCCCTAACCCTAGCCCTAGCCCGAACCCTAAGCCTTAGCCTAAGCCTAACCCTAACCCTAACCCTAGCCCAAAGCGTCACCCTAACGATAACCCTAACCCTAGAGCTAACCCTAACCCTAACCCTAACCCTAAACATCACCCTAGCCCTAACCCTAACCCTAACCCTAACCCTTACCCTAACCCTAACCCTAACCCAAACAGTATCCCTAACCCTAAGCATAACCCTAGGCTTAGCCCTAACCCTCTCACTTACAATAACCCTAACCCTAACCCTAGCCCCAACCCTGACCCTAGCCCTAACCCTAACCCAACCCCTACCACTAACCCTAACCCTAACCCAAACCCTAACCCTAACCGTAACCCTAACCATAACCCGAGCCCTAAACCTAACCCTATCCCTAACCCTAAACGTAACCCTAGCGCTAACCCTAACGCTAACCCTAACCCTAAACCTAACCTTAGCCCTAATTCTAACCCTAGGCCTAGCCCTAACCCTAGCCCTAGCCCTACCCTAGCCCTACCCCTAACTCAAACTGTAACCCTAAACTGAACCTGAACCCTAACGCTAGCCCTAACTCTAGCTCTAACGCATGTCCTAACCGTTACCCTAGCCCTAGCCCTAACACTAGCCCTAGCCCTAACCCTAACCCTAACCCTAACCCTAAACATAACCCAAGCCCTAACCCTAGCCGTAGCCCTAACCCCACCCTAACCCTAACCCGAACTCTAGCCCTAACCCGAACCATAGCCCTAACCCTAACCCTAACCCTAGCCCTAGCCCTAGCCCTAGCCCTAGCCCTATACCTAGCCCTAGCCTTAACCCTAAACCTAACCCTAGCCCAGACCCTATCCCTAAACCTATCCCTACCCCTACACCTAACCCTATCCCTAACCCTAAACGTAACCCTAGCGCTAACCCTAGCGCTAACCCTAACCCTAAACCTAACCTTAGCCCTAATTGTAACCCTAGGCCTAGCCCTAACCCTAGCCCTAGCCCTACCCTACCCCTACCCCTAACTCAAACTGTAACCCTAAACTGAACCTGAACCCTAACGCTAGCCCTAACTCTAGCTCTAACGCATGTCCTAACCGTTACCCTAGCCCTAGTCCTAACACTAGCCCTAGCCCTAATCCTAACCCTAACCCTAACCCAAACCCTAACCCAAACCCTAGCCCTAACCCTAACCCAAAGCCTACCACTAAACCTAACCAAAACCCTAACCATAATCATAAACCTAACCCTAACCCTAGCCCTAACCCTAATGATAACCCTAGCCCTAACCCTAACCCTAAAACTAACCCTCACCCTAAACCTAGCCCTCACCCTAACCCTAACTCTACTCCTAACCCTAAACCTCACCAAACCCTAACCCTAGCCATAACGCAAGCCCTAACCGTAGGCCTAGCCCTAGCCCTAACCCTAACCCTAACCCTAAACCTAAACCCAACTCTAATGCTAACGCTAACGCCAGCCCTAACCCTAATGCTAACCCTAGCCGTAACCCTCACCCTCACCCTAACCATAGCCCTCACACTGACCCTAAACTTAACCGTAACAATAGCCCTTGACCTAACCCTTGCCCTAGCCCTAGCCCTATCCCTAGCCCTAGTCCTATCCCTATCCCTATCCCTATCCCTAGTCCTATCCCTAGCCCTAACCCTAACCCAAGCCCAAACCCTAGCCGTAGCCCTAACCCCACCCTAACCCTAACCCGAACTCTAGCCCTAACCCGAACCCTAGCCCTAACCCTAACACTAACCCTAGCCCTAGCCCTAGCCCTAGCCCTAGCCCTAGCCCTAGCCCTATCCCTATCCCTATCCCCAGCCCGTGCCTTAACCCTAAACCTAACCCTAGCCCAGACCCTATCCCTAAACCTATCCCTACCCCTAAACCTAACCCTAGCCCTAGCCCTAACCCTAACCCTAACCCTAGTCCTAGCGCTAACCCTAACGCTAACCCTAACCCTAGCCCTAGCCCTAGCTTTAACCCTAGCCCTAGCCCTAAACCTAACCCCAACCCCAACCCTAACCCTAACCCAAACCATAAACCTACCCCAAACCCTAACCCTAACCCTAACCCGAACCGAACCCGAACTCAAACCCTAACCCCAACCCCAACCACAACACAACACCAACCGCAACCACAACCGTAAACCTAATCCTAACCCTAACCCTAACCCTAACCTCTACCCCAACCCTAGCCCTAACTCTAACCCTAACCCTAACCCTAACCGTAACCCTAACCGTAACCCCAAACCTAACGCTAGCCCTAGCCCTAACATTAACCCTAACCCTAGCCCTAACCCTAGACCTTACCCTAACCCAAAGCCTACCACTAACACTAATACAAACCCTAACCATAACCGTTGCCCTAACCCTAATGCTTACCCTAGCCCTAACACTAACCAGAACCCTCACCCTAACCCTAGCCCTCACCCTATACCTAACCTTAACCCTAACCCTTGCCCTAGCCCAAGACCTAGCCATAGCCCTAACCCTAACACTAGCCCTAGCCTTAGACCTAACCCTTGTCCGAACTCTAACCCTAACCATAGCCCTTGCCCTAACCCTTGCCCTAGCCCTAGCCCGAGCCCTAGCCCTAGCCCTAACCCTCACCCTCACCCTCACCCTAACCCTAACCCTAACCCTAACCCTAACCATAGCCCTTGCCCTAACCCTTGCCCTAGCCCTAGCCCTAGCCCTAACCCTAACCCTAACCCAAGCCCTACCCCTAGCCCTAACCCTAGCCCTAACTGTAGCCCTAGCAGTAACCCTAGCCCTAGCCCGAACACTAACCCTAACCCAAACCCTAACCCTAACCCTAACTCTAACCTTAACCCTAACCCTAACCCTAACCCTAACCCTAACCCTAACCCTAACCCTAACCCTCGACCTAACCCTAGCCCTAACCCTAATCCTAACGCTAACCATAACCCTAACCCTAACAAAAAAACATATCCCTAAACCTAAATCTCACCCTAACACTAGCCTTAGCCCTAACCCTCTCACTAACTGTAACCCTAACCCTAATCCTAGCCTAAACTCTATACCTAGCACTAACCCTAACCCAACACCTACCACTAACCCTAACCCTAACGCTAACCCAAACCCTAACCAGAACCAGAACCGTAACCCTAACCCTAACCCGAGCCCTAAACCTAACCCTAGCCCTAACCCTAACCCTAAGCCTAACCCTAGCGCTAACCCTAACCCTAACCCTAAACCTAACTATAGCCTTAACCCAAACCCTAGGCCTAGACCTAACCCTACCCCTACCCCTACCCCTAAACCAAACTGTAACCCTAAACTAAAACTGAACCCTAACCCTAACCCTAGCCCTAGCTCTAGTTCTAAACCTAGCCCTAACCCTGACCCTAGCCCTAGCCCTAACCCTAGACCTTACCCTAACTCAAAGCCTACCACTAACCCTAACACAAACCCTAACCATAACCGTAGCCCTAACCCTAATGCTAACCCTAGCCCTAACACTAACCAGAACCCTCACCCTAACCCTAGCCCTCAACCTATACCTAACCCGAACCCTAACCCTAACCCTAACCCTAACCCTAACCTAAGCCCTAACCCTAGCCCTAACCCTAGCCCTATCCGTAGCCCTAGCCCTAGCCCTAACCCTAACCCTAGCCCTAGCCCTAACCCTAACCCTAACACTAATTCTAACCCTATCCGGAACCCGAACCCAAACTCAAACCCTAACCCCAACCCCAACCACAACACGACACCAACCACAACCCCAACCGTAACCCTCACCCTAACCTCAACCCCAACCCCAGCCCTAACCCTAACCCTAACCCTAAACCTAACCCTAGCCCTAACCCTAACTCTAACCCAAATCCTAAACCTAACCCAAACCCTAACCCTAGCCATAACCCTAACCCTAACCTTAGCCCAAACCCTAACCCTAGACCTAACCCTAACCCAAAGCCTACCACAAACCCTAACCCAAACCCTAACCATAACCATAGCCCTAACCCTGACCCTAACCGTAGCCCTAACCCTAATGCTAACCCTAGCCCTAACACTAACCCTAACCCTCACCCTAACCCTAGCCCTCACCCTAACCCTGACCCTAACCCTAACCCTAACCATAACCCTAACCATAGCCCTTGCCGTAACCCTTGCCGTAGCCCTAACCCTAGCCCTAACCCTAGTCGTAACCATAGCCCTAGCCCTAACCCTAGCCCTAGCCCGAACCCTAACCCTAACCCTAACACTAACCCTAACCCTAACCCTAACCCTAACCCTAACCATAACACTAACCCTAACCCTAGACCTAACCCTAACCCTAACCCTAACCCTAACCCTAGCCCTAACCCTAAGCCTAACCCAAACCATATCCCTAAACCTAAGCCTAACCCTAACACTAGCCTTAGCCCTAACCCTCTCACTAACTGTAACCTAACCCTAATCATAGCCTAAACTCTATCCCTAGCCCTAACCCTAACCCAACACCTACCACTAACCGTAACGCTAACCCAAACCCTAACCAGAACCAGAACCGTAACCCAAAACCTAACCCGAGCCCTAAACCTAACCCTAGCCCTAACCCTAACCCTAAGCCTAACCCTAGCGCTAACCCTAACCCTAACCCTAAACCTAACTATAGCCTTAACCCTAACCCTAGGCCTAGACCTAACCCCACCCCTATGCCTACCCCTAAACCAAACTGTAACCCTAAACTGAAACTGAACCCTAACCCTAACCCTAGCCCTAGCTCTAGTTCTAAACCTAGCCCTAACCCTAACCCTAACCCTAACCCTAACCCTAACCATAAACCTAAACCTAACTCTAACGCTAACGCCAGCCCTAACCCTAATGCTAACCCTAGCCGTAACCCTCATCCTCACCCTCACCCTAACCATAGCCCTCACACTGACCCTAACCCTAACTGTAACAATAGCCCTCGACCTAACCCTAGCCCTAACCCTAATCCTAACGCTAACCATAACCCTAACCCTAACAAAAAAACATATCCCTAAACCTAAATCTCACCCTAACACTGGCCTTAGCCCTAACCCTCTCACTAACTGTAACCCTAACCCTAATCCTAGCCTAAACTCTATCCCTAGCCCTAACCCTGACCCAACACCTACCACTAACCCTAACCCTAACGCTAACCCAAACCCTAACCAGAACCAGAACCGTAACCCTAACCCTAACCCGAGCCCTAAACTTAACCCTAGCCCTAACCCTAACCCTAAGCCTAACCCTAGCGCTAACCCTAACAATAACCCTAAACCTAACTATAGCCTTAACCCAAACCCTAGGCCTAGACCTACCCCTACCCCTACCCCTACCCCTAAACCAAACTGTAACCCTAAACTAAAACTGAACCCTAACCCTAACCCTAGCCCTAGCTCTAGTTCTAAACCTAGCCCTAACCCTGACACTAGCCCTAGCCCTAACCCTAGACCTTACCCTAACAAAAAGCCAACCACTAACCCTAACACAAACACTAACCAGAACCCTCACCCTAACCCTAGCCCTCACCCTATACCTAACCCAAACCATAAACCTAACCCTAACCCTAACCCTAACCTAAGACCTAACCCTAGCCCTAACCCTAGCCCTATCCGCAGCCCTAGCCCTAGCCCTAACCCTAGCCCTAGCCCGAACCCGAACCCGAACCCTAACCCTAACCCTAACCCTAACCCTAACCCTAGCCCAAAGCATCACCCTAACGATAACCCTAACCCTAGACCTAACCCTAACCCTAACCCTAACCCTAAACCTCACCCTAGACCTAACCCTAACCCTAACCCTACCCCTACCCCTACCCCTACCCCTAACCCTAGCCCTAGCACTAACCCTAACCCTAACCCTACCCCTAACCCTAACCCTAGCCCTAGCGCTAACCCTAACGCTAACCCTAACCCTAGCCCTAGCCCTAGCTTTAACCCTAGCCCTAGCCCTAACCCTAGCCCTAGCCCTAAACCTAACCCCAACCCCAACCCTAACCCTAACCCTAACCCTAACCCGAACCGAACCCGAACTCAAACCCTAACCCCAACCCCAACCACAACACCAACCGCAACCACAACCGTAACCCTAAGCCTAACACTAACCCTAACCCTAACCTCAACCACAACCCTAGCCCTAACTCTAGCCCTAACCCTAACCCTAAACGTAACCCCAAACCTAACCCTAGCCCTAGCCCTAACATTAACCCTAACCCTAGCCATAGCCTTAATCCTCACCCTAACCCTAACCCAAACCCTAACCCAAACCCTAGCCCTAACCCTAACCCAAAGCCTACCACTAAACCTAACCAAAACCCTAACCATAATCATAATCATAAACCTAACCCTAACCCTAGCCCTAATCCTAATGATAACCCTAGCCCTAACCCTAACCCTACCCTACCCCTACCCGTACCCCTACCCCTAACCCTAACCGTAGCCCTGACCCTAATGCTAACCCTGGCCCTAACACTAACCCTAACCCTCACCCTAACCCTAGCCCTGACCCTCACCCTAACCCCAACCCTAACCCTAACCCTAACCCTAACTCTAACTCTAAGCATAGCCCTTACCCTAACCCTTGCCCTAGCCCTAGCCCTAGCCGTAACCCTCACCCTCACCCTCACCCTAACCCTAACCCTAACCCTAACCCTAACCATAGCCCTTGCCTAACCCTTGCCCTAGCTCTAGCCCTAGCCCTAGCCCTAGCCCTAACCCTAACCCAAGCCCTAACCCTAGCCCTAACCCTAGCCCTAACCTTAGCCCTAACTGTAGCCCTAGCAGTAACCCTAGCCCTAGCCCGAACACTGACCCTAACCCTAACACAAACCCTAACCCTAACCCTAACTCTAACCTTAACCCTAACCCTAACCCTAACCCACGACCTAACCCTAGCCCTAACCCTAATCCTAACGCTAACCATAACCCTAACCCTAACAAAAAACCATATCCCTAAACCTAAATCTCACCCTAACACTAGCCTTAGCCCTAACCCTCTCACTAACTGTAACCCTAACCCTAATCCTAGCCTAAACGCTATCCCTATCCCTAACCCTAACCCAACACCTACCACTAACCGTAACGCTAACCCAAACCCTAACCAGAACCAGAACCGTAACCCTAACCCTAACCTGAGCCCTAAACCTAACCCTAGCCCTAACCCTAACCCTAAGCCTAACCCTAGCGCTAACCCTAACCTTAACCCTAAACCTAACTATAGCCTTAACCCTAACCCTAGGCCTAGACCTAACCCTACCCCTACCCCTACCCCTAAACCAAACTGTAACCCTAAACTAAAACTGAACCCTAACCCTAACCCTAGCCCTAGCTCTAGTTCTAACCCTAGCCCTAACCCTGACCCTAGCCCTAGCCCTAACCCTAGACCTTACCCTAACTCAAAGCCTACCACTAACCCTAACACAAACCCTAACCATAACCGTAGCCCTAACCCTAATGCTAACCCTAGACCTAACACTAACCAGAACCCTCACCCTAACCCTAGCCCTCACCCTATACCTAACCCGAACCATAACCCTAAACCTAACCCTAACCTAAGCCCTAACCCTAGCCCTAACCCTAGCCCTATCCGTAGCCCTAGCCCTAGCCCTAACCCTAGCCCTAGCCCGAACCCTAACCCTAACCCTAACCCTAACCCTAACCCTAGCCCAAAGCGTCACCCTAAAGATAACCCTAACCCTAGACCTAACCCTAACCCTAACCCTAACCCTAAACCTCACCCTAGCCCTAACCCTAACCCAAACCCTAACCCAAACCCTAGCCCTAACCCTAACCCAAAGCCTACCACTAAACCTAACCAAAACCCTAACCATAATCATAAACCTAACCCTAACCCTAGCCCTAACCCTAATGATAACCCTAGCCCAACCCTAACCCTAAAACTAACCCTCACCCTAAACCTAGCCCTCACCCTAACCCTAACTCTACTCCGAACACTAAACCTCACCGAACCCTAACCCTAGCCATGACGCAAGCCCTAACCGTAGCCCTAGCCCTAGCCCTAAACCTAACCCTAACCCTCCCCCTAAACCTAAACCTAACTCTAATGCTAACGCTAACGCCAGCCCTAACCCTAATGCTAACCCTAGCCGTAACCCTCACCGTCACCCTAACCATAGCCCTCACACTGATCCTAAACCTAACCGTAACAATAGCCCTTGACCTAACCCTTGCCCTATCCCTATCCCAATCCCTAGTCCTATCCCTATCCCTATCCCTATCCCTATCCCTATCCCTATCCCTATCCCTATCCCTAGTCCTATCCCTAACCCTAACCCTAACCCTAACCCTAACCCAAGCCCAAACCCTAGCCGTAGCCCTAACCCCACCCTAACCCTAACCCGAACTCTAGCCCTAACCCGAACCCTAGCCCTAACCCTAACACTAACCCTAGCCCTAGCCCTAGCCCTAGCCCTAGCCCTAGCCCGAGCCTTAACCCTAAACCTAACCCTAGCCCAGACCCTATCCCTAAACCTATCCCTACCCCTAAACCTAACCCTAGCACTAACCCTAACCCTAACCCTAGCCCTAGCGCTAACCCTAACGCTAACCCTAACCCTAGCCCTAGCCCTAGCTTTAACCCTAGCCCTAGCCCTAGCCCTAAACCTAACCCCAACCCCAACCCTAACCCTAACCCAAACCATAAACCTACCCCAAACCCTAACCCTAACCCGAACCGAACCCGAACTCAAACCCTAACCCCAACCCCAACCACAACACAACACCAACCGCAACCACAACCGTAAACCTAACCCTAACCCTAACCCTAACCCTGACCTCTACCCCAACCCTAGCCCTAACTCTAACCCTAACCCTAACCCTAACCGTAACCCTAACCGTAACCCCAAACCTAACCCTAGCCCTAACCCTAGACCTTACCCTAACCCAAAGCCTACCACTAACCCTAATACAAACCCTAACCATAACCGTAGCCCTAGCCCTAATGCTCACCCTAGCCCTAACACTAACCAGAACCCTCACCCTAACCCTAGCCCTCACCCTATACCTAACCCTAACCCTAACCCTAACCCTTGCCCTAGCCCAAGCCCTAGCCATAGCCCTAACCCTAACACTAGCCCTAGCCTTAGACCTAACCCTTGTCCGAGCCCTAACCCTCACCATAGCCGTAACCCTAACCCTACCCTAATCCTACCCCTACCCCTCCCCTAACCCTAACCGTAGCCCTGACCCTAATGCTAACCCTGGCCCTAACACTAACCCTAACCCTCACCCTAACCCTAGTCCTGACCCTCACCCTAACCCCAACCGTAACCCTAACCCGAACTCTAACCCTAACCTTAGCCCTTGCCCTAACCCTTGCCCTAGCTCTAGCCCTAGCCCTAGCCCTAACCCTAACCCTAACCCAAGCCCTACCCCTAGACCTAACCCTAGCCCTAACCGTAGCCCTACAGTAACCCTAGCCCTAGCCCGAACACTAACCCTAACCCAAACCCTAACCCTAACCCTAACCCTAACTCTAACCTTAACCCTAACCCTAACCCTAACCCTAACCCTAACCCTAGCCCTAACCCTAATCCTAACGCTAAACATAACCCTAACCCTAACAAAAAACCATATCCCTAAACCTAACTCTCACCCTAACACTAGCCTTAGCCCTAACCCTCTCACTAACTGTAACCCTAACCCTAATCCTAGCCTAAACTCTATCCCTAGCCCTAACCCTAACCCAACACCTACCACTTACCCTAACGCTAACCCAAACCCTAACCAGAACCAGAACCGTAACCCTAACCCTCACCCTAACCCTAGCCCTGACCCTCACCCTAACCCCAACCCTAACCCTAACCCTAACTCTAACTATAAGCATAGCCCTTACCCTAACCCTTGCCCTAGCCCTAGCCCTAGCCGTAACCCTCACCCTAACCCTAACCCTAACCCTAACCCTAAACCTAACCATAGCCCTTGCCTAACCCTTGCCCTAGCTCTAGCCCTAGCCCTAGCCCTAGCCCTAACCCTAACCCAAGCCCTAACCCTAGCCCTAACCCTAGCCCTAACCTTAGCCCTAACTGTAGCCCTAGCAGTAACCCTAGCCCTAGCCCGAACACTGACCCTAACCCTAACACAAACCCTAACCCTAACCCTAACTCTAACCTTAACCCTAACCCTAACCCAAACCCTAACCCTAACCCTAACTCTAACCTTAACCCTAACCCTAACCCAAACCCTAACCCTAACCCTAACTCTAACCTTAACCCTAACCCAAACCCTAGCCCTAACCCTAACCCAAAGCCTACCACTAAACCTAACCAACACCCTAACCATAATCATAAACCTAACCCTAACCCTAATGATAACCCTAGCCCTAACCCTAACCCTAAAACTAACCCTCACCCTAAACCTAGCCCTCACCCTAACCCTAACTCTACTCCTAACCCTAAACCTCACCGAACCCTAACCCTAGACATGACGCAAGCCCTAACCGTAGCCCTAGCCCTAGCCCTAACCCTAACCCTAAACCTAAACCTAACTCTAATGCTAACGCTAACGCCAGCCCTAACCCTAATGCTAACCCTAGCCGTAACCCTCACCCTCACCCTCATCCTAACCATAGCCCTCACACTGACCCTAACCCTAACCGTAACAATAGCCCTTGACCTAACCCTTGCCCTATCCCTATCCCTATCCCTATCCCTATCCCTAGTCCTATCCCTAGCCCTAACCCTAACCCTAACCCTAACCCAAGCCCAAACCCTAGCCGTATCCCTAACCCCACCCTAACCCTAACTCTAGCCCTAACCCGAACCCTAGCCCTAAACCTAACACTAACCCTAGCTCTCACTAACTGTAACCTAACCCTAATCCTAGCCTAAACTCTATCCCTAGCCCTAACCCTAACCCAACACCTACCACTAACCGTAACGCTAACCCAAACCCTAACCAGAACCAGAACCGTAACCCTAAACCTAACCCGAGCCCTAAACCTAACCCTAGCCCTAACCCTAGCCCTAACCCTAACCCTAAGCCTAACCCTAGCTCTAACCCTAACCCTAACCCTAAACCTAACTATAGCCTTAACCCTAACCCTAGGCCTAGACCTAACCCTACCCCTACCCCTACCCCTAAACCAAACTGTAACCCTAAACTGAAACTGAACCCTAACCCTAACCCTAGCCCTAGCTCTAGTTCTAAACCTAGCCCTAAACCTTACCCTAGCCCTAGCCCTAACCCTAGACCTTACCCTAACCCAAAGCCTACCACTAACCCTAATACAAACCCTCACCCTAACCCTAGCCCTCACCCTATACCTAACCCTAACCCTAACCCTAACCCTTGCCCTAGCCCAAGCCCTAGCCATAGCCCTAACCCTAACACTAGCCCTAGCCTTAGCCCTAACCCTTGTCCGAGCCCTAACCCTAACCATAGCCGTAACCCTAACACTACCCTAATCCTACCCCTACCCCTTCCCATAACCCTAACCGTAGCCCTGACCCTAATGCTAACCCTGGCCCTAACACTAACCCTAACCCTCACCCTAACCCTAGTCCTGACCCTCACCCTAACCCCAACCGTAACCCTAACCCGATCTCTAACCCTAACCATAGCCCTTGCCCTAACCCTTGCCCTAGCCCTAGCCCTAGCCCGAGCCCTAACCCTCACCCTCACCCTCACCCTAACCCTAACCCTAACCCTAACCCTAACCATAGCCCTTCCCTAACCCGTGCCCTAGCCCTAGCCCTAGCCCTAACCCTAACCCTAACCCAAGCCCTACCCCTAGCCCTACCCCTAGCCCTTACCGTAGCCCTAGCAGTAACCCTAGCCCTAGCCTGAACACTAACCCTAACCCAAACCCTAACCCTAACCCTAACCCTAACTCTAACCTTAACCCTAACCCTAACCCTAACCCTAACCCTAACCCTAACCCTAACCCTCGACCTAACCCTAGCCCTAACCCTAATCCTAACGCTAACCATAACCCTAACCCTAACAAAAAACCATATCCCTAAACCTAACTCTCACCCTAACACTAGCCTTAGCCCTAACCCTCTCACTAACTGTAACCCTAACCCTAATCCTAGCCTAAACTCTATCCCTAGCCCTAACCCTAACCCAACACCTACCACTAACCCTAACGCTAACCCAAACCCTAACCAGAACCAGAACCGTAACCCTAACCCTAACCCGAGCCCTAAACCTAACCCTAGCCCTAACCCTAACCCTAAGCCTAACCCTAGCGCTAACCCTAACCCTAACCCTAAACCTAACTATAGCCTTAACCCAAACCCTAGGCCTAGACCTAACCCTACCCCTACCCCTACCCCTAAACCAAACTGTAACCCTAAACTAAAACTGAACCCTAACCCTAACCCTAGCCCTAGCTCTAGTTCTAAACCTAGCCCTAACCCTGACCCTAGCCCTAGCCCTAACCCTAGACCTTACCCTAACTCAAAGCCTACCACTAACCCTAACACAAACCCTAACGATAACCGTAGACCTAACCCTAATGCTAACCCTAGCCCTAACACTAACCAGAACCCTCACCCTAACCCTAGCCCTCACCCTATACCTAACCCTAACCCTAAACCTAACCCTTGCCCTAGCCCAAGCCCTAGCCATAGCCCTAACACTAACACTAGCCCTAGCCTTAACCCTAACCCTTATCCGAGCCCTAACCCTAACCATAGCCATAACCCTAACCCTACCCTAATCCTACCCCGACCCCTTCCCATAAACCTAACCGTAGCCCTGACCCTAATGCTAACCCTGGCCCTAACACTAACCCTAACCCTCACCCTAACCCTAGTCCTGACCCTCACCCTAACCCCAACCGTAACCCTAACCCGATCTCTAACCCTAATCATAGCCCTTGCCCTAACCCTTGCCCTAACCCTTGCCCTAGCCCTAGCCCTAGCCCTAACCCTCACCCTAACCCTAACCCTAACCCTAACCCTAACCATAGCCCTTGCCCTAACCCTTGCCCTAGCCCTAGCCCTAGCCCTAAAACTAACCCTAACCCAAGCCCTAACCCTAGCCCTAACCCTAGCTCTAACCGTAGCCCTAGCAGTAACCCTAGCCCTAGCCCGAACACTAACCCTAACCCTAACCCAAACCCTAACGCTAACCCTAACTCTAACCTTAACCCTAACCCTAACCCTAACCCTAACCCTCGACCTAACCCTAGCCCTAACCCTAATCCTAACGCTAACCATAACCCTAACCCTAACAAAAAACCATATCCCTAAACCTAAATCTCACCCTAACACTAGCCTTAGCCCTAACCCTCTCACTAACTGTAACCCTAACCCTAATCCTAGCCTAAACTCTATCCCTAGCCCTAACCCTAACCCAACACCTACCACTAACCCTAACGCTAACCCAAACCCTAACCAGAACCGTAACCCTAACCCTAACCCGAGCCCTAAACCTAACCCTAGCCCTAACCCTAACCCTAAGCCTAACCCTAGCGCTAACCCTAACCCTAACCCTAAACCTAACTTTAGCCTTAACCCTAACCCTAGGCCTACACCTAACCCTACCCCTACCCCTACCCATAAACCAAACTGTAACCCTAAACTAAAACTGAACCCTAACCCTAACCTTACCCCTAGCTCTAGTTCTACCCCTATCCCTAACCCTTACCCTAGCCCTAGCCCTAACCCTAGACCTTACCCTAACTCAAAGCCTACCACTAACCCTAACACAAATCCTAACCATAACCGTAGCCCTAACCTTAATGCTAACCCTAGCCCTAACACTAACCAGAACCCTCACCCTAGCCCTAGCCCTAGCCCTAACCCTAGCCCTAGCCCGAACCCTAAGCCTTAGCCTAAGCCTAAGCCTAACCCTAACCCTAGCCCAAAGCGTCACCCTAACGATAACCCTAACCCTAGAGCTAACCCTAACCCTAACCCTAACCCTAAACATCACCCTAGCCCTAACCCTAACCCTAACCCTTACCCTAACCCTAACCCTAACCCAAACAGTATCCCTAACCCTAAGCATAACCCTAGGCTTAGCCCTAACCCTCTCACTTACAATAACCCTAACCCTAACCCTAGCCCCAACCCTGACCCTAGCCCTAACCCTAACCCAACCCCTACCACTAACCCTAACCCTAACCCAAACCCTAACCCTAACCGTAACCCTAACCATAACCCGAGCCCTAAACCTAACCCTATCCCTAACCCTAAACGTAACCCTAGCGCTAACTCTAACGCTAACCCTAACCCTAAACCTAACCTTAGCCCTAATTCTAACCCTAGGCCTAGCCCTAACCCTAGCCCTAGCCCTACCCTAGCCCTACCCCTAACTCAAACTGTAACCCTAAACTGAACCTGAACCCTAACGCTAGCCCTAACTCTAGCTCTAACGCATGTCCTAACCGTTACCCTAGCCCTAGCCCTAGCCCTAACACTAGCCCTAGCCCTAACCCTAACCCTAACCCTAACCCTAAACATAACCCAAGCCCTAACCCTAGCCGTAGCCCTAACCCCACCCTAACCCTAACCCGAACTCTAGCCCTAACCCGAACCATAGCCCTAACCCTAACCCTAACCCTAGCCCTAGCCCTAGCCCTAGCCCTAGCCCTATACCTAGCCCTAGCCCGAGCCTTAACCCTAAACCTAACCCTAGCCCAGACCCTATCCCTAAACCTATCCCTACCCCTACACCTAACCCTATCCCTAACCCTAAACGTAACCCTAGCGCTAACCCTAGCGCTAACCCTAACCCTAAACCTAACCTTAGCCCTAATTGTAACCCTAGGCCTAGCCCTAACCCTAGCCCTAGCCCTACCCTACCCCTACCCCTAACTCAAACTGTAACCCTAAACTGAACCTGAACCCTAACGCTAGCCCTAACTCTAGCTCTAACGCATGTCCTAACCGTTACCCTAGCCCTAGTCCTAACACTAGCCCTAGCCCTAATCCTAACCCTAACCCTAACCCAAACCCTAACCCAAACCCTAGCCCTAACCCTAACCCAAAGCCTACCACTAAACCTAACCAAAACCCTAACCATAATCATAAACCTAACCCTAACCCTAGCCCTAACCCTAATGATAACCCTAGCCCTAACCCTAACCCTAAAACTAACCCTCACCCTAAACCTAGCCCTCACCCTAACCCTAACTCTACTCCTAACCCTAAACCTCACCAAACCCTAACCCTAGCCATAACGCAAGCCCTAAACGTAGGCCTAGCCCTAGCCCTAACCCTAACCCTAACCCTAACCCTAAACCTAAACCCAACTCTAATGCTAACGCTAACGCCAGCCCTAACCCTAATGCTAACCCTAGCCGTAACCCTCACCCTCACCCTAACCATAGCCCTCACACTGACCCTAAACTTAACCGTAACAATAGCCCTTGACCTAACCCTTGCCCTAGCCCTAGCCCTATCCCTAGCCCTAGTCCTATCCCTATCCCTATCCCTATCCCTAGTCCTATCCCTAGCCCTAACCCTAACCCAAGCCCAAACCCTAGCCGTAGCCCTAACCCCACCCTAACCCTAACCCGAACTCTAGCCCTAACCCGAACCCTAGCCCTAACCCTAACACTAACCCTAGCCCTAGCCCTAGCCCTATCCCTATCCCTATCCCTATCCCTATCCCTAGCCCGTGCCTTAACCCTAAACCTAACCCTAGCCCAGACCCTATCCCTAAACCTATCCCTACCCCTAAACCTAACCCTAGCCCTAGCCCTAACCCTAACCCTAACCCTAGTCCTAGCGCTAACCCTAACGCTAACCCTAACCCTAGCCCTAGCCCTAGCTTTAACCCTAGCCCTAGCCCTAAAACTAACCCCAACCCCAACCCTAACCCTAACCCAAACCATAAACCTACCCCAAACCCTAACCCTAACCCTAACCCGAACCGAACCCGAACTCAAACCCTAACCCCAACCCCAACCACAACACAACACCAACCGCAACCACAACCGTAAACCTAATCCTAACCCTAACCCTAACCCTAACCTCTACCCCAACCCTAGCCCTAACTCTAACCCTAACCCTAACCCTAACCGTAACCCTAACCGTAACCCCAAACCTAACGCTAGCCCTAGCCCTAACATTAACCCTAACCCTAGCCCTAACCCTAGACCTTACCCTAACCCAAAGCCTACCACTAACACTAATACAAACCCTAACCATAACCGTTGCCCTAACCCTAATGCTTACCCTAGCCCTAACACTAACCAGAACCCTCACCCTAACCCTAGCCCTCACCCTATACCTAACCTTAACCCTAACCCTTGCCCTAGCCCAAGACCTAGCCATAGCCCTAACCCTAACACTAGCCCTAGCCTTAGACCTAACCCTTGTCCGAACTCTAACCCTAACCATAGCCCTTGCCCTAACCCTTGCCCTAGCCCTAGCCCGAGCCCTAGCCCTAGCCCTAACCCTCACCCTCACCCTCACCCTCACCCTAACCCTAACCCTAACCATAGCCCTTGCCCTAACCCTTGCCCTAGCCCTAGCCCTAGCCCTAACCCTAACCCTAACCCAAGCCCTACCCCTAGCCCTAACCCTAGCCCTAACTGTAGCCCTAGCAGTAACCCTAGCCCTAGCCCGAACACTAACCCTAACCCAAACCCTAACCCTAACCCTAACTCTAACCTTAACCCTAACCCTAACCCTAACCCTAACCCTAACCCTAACCCTCGACCTAACCCTAGCCCTAACCCTAATCCTAACGCTAACCATAACCCTAACCCTAACAAAAAAACATATCCCTAAACCTAAATCTCACCCTAACACTAGCCTTAGCCCTAACCCTCTCACTAACTGTAACCCTAACCCTAATCCTAGCCTAAACTCTATACCTAGCACTAACCCTAACCCAACACCTACCACTAACCCTAACCCTAACGCTAACCCAAACCCTAACCAGAACCAGAACCGTAACCCTAACCCTAACCCGAGCCCTAAACCTAACCCTAGCCCTAACCCTAACCCTAAGCCTAACCCTAGCGCTAACCCTAACCCTAACCCTAAACCTAACTATAGCCTTAACCCAAACCCTAGGCCTAGACCTAACCCTACCCCTACCCCTACCCCTAAACCAAACTGTAACCCTAAACTAAAACTGAACCCTAACCCTAACCCTAGCCCTAGCTCTAGTTCTAAACCTAGCCCTAACCCTGACCCTAGCCCTAGCCCTAACCCTAGACCTTACCCTAACTCAAAGCCTACCACTAACCCTAACACAAACCCTAACGATAACCGTAGACCTAACCCTAATGCTAACCCTAGCCCTAACACTAACCAGAACCCTCACCCTAACCCTAGCCCTCACCCTATACCTAACCCTAACCCTAAACCTAACCCTTGCCCTAGCCCAAGCCCTAGCCATAGCCCTAACACTAACACTAGCCCTAGCCTTAACCCTAACCCTTATCCGAGCCCTAACCCTAACCATAGCCATAACCCTAACCCTACCCTAATCCTACCCCGACCCCTTCCCATAAACCTAACCGTAGCCCTGACCCTAATGCTAACCCTGGCCCTAACACTAACCCTAACCCTCACCCTAACCCTAGTCCTGACCCTCACCCTAACCCCAACCGTAACCCTAACCCGATCTCTAACCCTAATCATAGCCCTTGCCCTAACCCTTGCCCTAACCCTTGCCCTAGCCCTAGCCCTAGCCCTAGCCCTAACCCTCACCCTAACCCTAACCCTAACCCTAACCCTAACCATAGCCCTTGCCCTAACCCTTGCCCTAGCCCTAGCCCTAGCCCTAAAACTAACCCTAACCCAAGCCCTAACCCTAGCCCTAACCCTAGCTCTAACCGTAGCCCTAGCAGTAACCCTAGCCCTAGCACGAACACTAACCCTAACCCTAACCCAAACCCTAACGCTAACCCTAACTCTAACCTTAACCCTAACCCTAACCCTAACCCTAACCCTAACCCTAACCCTCGACCTAACCCTAGCCCTAACCCTAATCCTAACGCTAACCATAACCCTAACCCTAACAAAAAACCATATCCCTAAACCTAAATCTCACCCTAACACTAGCCTTAGCCCTAACCCTCTCACTAACTGTAACCCTAACCCTAATCCTAGCCTAAACTCTATCCCTAGCCCTAACCCTAACCCAACACCTACCACTAACCCTAACGCTAACCCAAACCCTAACCAGAACCGTAACCCTAACCCTAACCCGAGCCCTAAACCTAACCCTAGCCCTAACCCTAACCCTAAGCCTAACCCTAGCGCTAACCCTAACCCTAACCCTAAACCTAACTTTAGCCTTAACCCTAACCCTAGGCCTACACCTAACCCTACCCCTACCCCTACCCATAAACCAAACTGTAACCCTAAACTAAAACTGAACCCTAACCCTAACCTTACCCCTAGCTCTAGTTCTACCCCTATCCCTAACCCTTACCCTAGCCCTAGCCCTAACCCTAGACCTTACCCTAACTCAAAGCCTACCACTAACCCTAACACAAATCCTAACCATAACCGTAGCCCTAACCTTAATGCTAACCCTAGCCCTAACACTAACCAGAACCCTCACCCTAGCCCTAGCCCTAGCCCTAACCCTAGCCCTAGCCCGAACCCTAAGCCTTAGCCTAAGCCTAACCCTAAGCCTAACCCTAGCCCAAAGCGTCACCCTAACGATAACCCTAACCCTAGAGCTAACCCTAACCCTAACCCTAACCCTAAACATCACCCTAGCCCTAACCCTAACCCTAACCCTTACCCTAACCCTAACCCTAACCCAAACAGTATCCCTAACCCTAAGCATAACCCTAGGCTTAGCCCTAACCCTCTCACTTACAATAACCCTAACCCTAACCCTAGCCCCAACCCTGACCCTAGCCCTAACCCTAACCCAACCCCTACCACTAACCCTAACCCTAACCCAAACCCTAACCGTAACCCTAACCATAACCCGAGCCCTAAACCTAACCCTATCCCTAACCCTAAACGTAACCCTAGCGCTAACCCTAACGCTAACCCTAACCCTAAACCTAACCTTAGCCCTAATTCTAACCCTAGGCCTAGCCCTAACCCTAGCCCTAGCCCTACCCTAGCCCTACCCCTAACTCAAACTGTAACCCTAAACTGAACCTGAACCCTAACGCTAGCCCTAACTCTAGCTCTAACGCATGTCCTAACCGTTACCCTAGCCCTAGCCCTAGCCCTAACACTAGCCCTAGCCCTAACCCTAACCCTAACCCTAACCCTAAACATAACCCAAGCCCTAACCCTAGCCGTAGCCCTAACCCCACCCTAACCCTAACCCGAACTCTAGCCCTAACCCGAACCATAGCCCTAACCCTAACCCTAACCCTAGCCCTAGCCCTAACCCTAACCCAACCCCTACCACTAACCCTAACCCTAACCCAAACCCTAACCGTAACCCTAACCATAACCCGAGCCCTAAACCTAACCCTATCCCTAACCCTAAACGTAACCCTAGCGCTAACCCTAACGCTAACCCTAACCCTAAACCTAACCTTAGCCCTAATTCTAACCCTAGGCCTAGCCCTAACCCTAGCCCTAGCCCTACCCTAGCCCTACCCCTAACTCAAACTGTAACCCTAAACTGAACCTGAACCCTAACGCTAGCCCTAACTCTAGCTCTAACGCATGTCCTAACCGTTACCCTAGCCCTAGCCCTAGCCCTAACACTAGCCCTAGCCCTAACCCTAACCCTAACCCTAACCCTAAACATAACCCAAGCCCTAACCCTAGCCGTAGCCCTAACCCCACCCTAACCCTAACCCGAACTCTAGCCCTAACCCGAACCATAGCCCTAACCCTAACCCTAACCCTAGCCCTAGCCCTAGCCCTAGCCCTAGCCCTATACCTAGCCCTAGCCCGAGCCTTAACCCTAAACCTAACCCTAGCCCAGACCCTATCCCTAAACCTATCCCTACCCCTACACCTAACCCGATCTCTAACCCTAACCATAGCCCTTGCCCTAACCCTTGCCCTAGCCCTAGCCCTAGCCCGAGCCCTAACCCTCACCCTCACCCTCACCCTAACCCTAACCCTAACCCTAACCCTAACCATAGCCCTTCCCTAACCCTTGCCCTAGCCCTAGCCCTAGCCCTAACCCTAACCCTAACCCAAGCCCTACCCCTAGCCCTACCCCTAGCCCTTACCGTAGCCCTAGCAGTAACCCTAGCCCTAGCCTGAACACTAACCCTAACCCAAACCCTAACCCTAACCCTAACCCTAACTCTAACCTTAACCCTAACCCTAACCCTAACCCTAACCCTAACCCTAACCCTAACCCTAACCCTCGACCTAACCCTAGCCCTAACCCTAATCCTAACGCTAACCATAACCCTAACCCTAACAAAAAACCATATCCCTAAACCTAACTCTCACCCTAACACTAGCCTTAGCCCTAACCCTCTCACTAACTGTAACCCTAACCCTAATCCTAGCCTAAACTCTATCCCTAGCCCTAACCCTAACCCAACACCTACCACTAACCCTAACGCTAACCCAAACCCTAACCAGAACCAGAACCGTAACCCTAACCCTAACCCGAGCCCTAAACCTAACCCTAGCCCTAACCCTAACCCTAAGCCTAACCCTAGCGCTAACCCTAACCCTAACCCTAAACCTAACTATAGCCTTAACCCAAACCCTAGGCCTAGACCTAACCCTACCCCTACCCCTACCCCTAAACCAAACTGTAACCCTAAACTAAAACTGAACCCTAACCCTAACCCTAGCCCTAGCTCTAGTTCTAAACCTAGCCCTAACCCTGACCCTAGCCCTAGCCCTAACCCTAGACCTTACCCTAACTCAAAGCCTACCACTAACCCTAACACAAACCCTAACGATAACCGTAGACCTAACCCTAATGCTAACCCTAGCCCTAACACTAACCAGAACCCTCACCCTAACCCTAGCCCTCACCCTATACCTAACCCTAACCCTAAACCTAACCCTTGCCCTAGCCCAAGCCCTAGCCATAGCCCTAACACTAACACTAGCCCTAGCCTTAACCCTAACCCTTATCCGAGCCCTAACCCTAACCATAGCCATAACCCTAACCCTACCCTAATCCTACCCCGACCCCTTCCCATAAACCTAACCGTAGCCCTGACCCTAATGCTAACCCTGGCCCTAACACTAACCCTAACCCTCACCCTAACCCTAGTCCTGACCCTCACCCTAACCCCAACCGTAACCCTAACCCGATCTCTAACCCTAATCATAGCCCTTGCCCTAACCCTTGCCCTAACCCTTGCCCTAGCCCTAGCCCCAACCCTAGCCCTAACTCTAACCCTAACCCTAACCCTAACCGTAACCCTAACCGTAACCCCAAACCTAACCCTAGCCCTAGCCCTAACATTAACCCTAACCCTAGCCCTAACCCTAGACCTTACCCTAACCCAAAGCCTACCACTAACCCTAATACAAACCCTAACCATAACCGTAGCCCTAACCCTAATGCTTACCCTAGCCCTAACACTAACCAGAACCCTCACCCTAACCCTAGCCCTCACCCTATACCTAACCCTAACCCTAACCCTAACCCTTGCCCTAGCCGAAGCCCTAGCCATACCTCTAACCCTAACACTAGCCCTAGCCTTAGCCCTAACCCTACCCTAATCCTACCCCTACCCCTACCCGTAACCCTAACAGTAGCCCTGACCCTAATGCTAACCCTGGCCCTAACACTAACACTAACCCTCACCCTAACCCTAGTCCTGACCCTCACCCTAACCCCAACCGTAACCCTAACCCGAACTCTAACCCTAACCATAGCCCTTGCCCTAACCCTTGCCCTAGCCCTAGCCCTAGCCCTAGCCCTAGCCCTAACCCTCACCCTAACCCTAACCCTCACCCTAACCCTAACCCTAACCCTAACCATAGCCCTAGCCCTAGCCCTAGCCCTAGCCCTAGCCCTAGCCCTCACCCTAACCCTAACCCTAACCCTAACCCTAACCCTAACCCTAACCATAGCCCTTGCCCTAACCCTTGCCCTAGCCCTAGCCCTAGCCCTAACCCTAAACCTAACCCAAGCCCTAACCCTAGCCCTAACCCTAGGCCTAACCGTAGCCCTAGCAGTAACCCTAGCCCTAGCCCTAGCCCGAACACTAACCCTAACCCTAACCCAAACCCTAACCCTAACCCTAACTCTAACCTTAACCCTAAACCTAACCATAACCCTAACCCTAACCCTAACCCTAACCCTCGACCTAACCCTAGCCCTAACCCTAATCCTAACGCTAACCATAACCCTAACCCTAACAAAAAAACATATCCCTAAACCTAAATCTCACCCTAACCCTCGTCTTAGCCCTAACCCTCTCACTAACTGTAACCCTAACCCTAATCCTAGCCCAAACCCTAACCCTAGCCCTAACCCAACCCCTACCACTAACCCTAACCCTAACCCAAACCCTAACCAGAACCGTAACCCTAAACATAACACTGACCCGAGCCCTAAACCTGAACCTAGCCCTAACCCTAACCATAACCCTAACCCTAGCGCTAATCCTAACTCTAACGCTAACCCTAAACCTAACCCTAGCCCTAACCCTAACCCTAGGCCTAGCCGTAACCATACCCCTACCCCTACCCCTGCCCCTAACCCAAACTGTAACCCTAAACTGAACCTGAACCTGAACCCTAACCCTAGTCCTAGCTCTAGCTCTAACCCTAGCCCTAACCGTTACCTAGCCCTAGCCCTAGCCCTAACCCTAGCCCTAATCCTAGCCCAAACCCTAACCCTAACCCTAGCCCTAGCCCTAAACCTAACCCTAGCCCTAACCCTAACCCTAACCCTAACCCTAACCCTAACCCTAACCCTAGCCCTAGCCCTAACACTAACACTAACACTAAAACTAACCCTATCCCTATCCCTATCCCTATCCCTATCCCTATCCCTATCCCTATCCCTATCCCAAGCCCTAGCCCTAGCTCTAACACTACAACTAACCCTAGCCCTACCCCTAAACCTGCCCCTAAGTCTAACCCTAACCCTACACCTAAACCTAACCCTAACACTAACCCTAACACTAACCCTAGCCCTAGCCCTAGCCCTAGCCCTAACCCTAACACAAACCCTAGCCCTAGCCCTCGCCCTAAACCTAACCCTAACCCTAACCCTAACCCTAGCCCTAGCCCTAACCCTACCCTAAACCTAACCTGAAGTCTAGCCCTAACCCTTGCCCTAACTCTAACCCTAACCCTAACCCTAACCCTAACCATAGCCGTAACCCTAACCCTACCCTAATCCTACCCCTACCCCTACCCCTAACCCTAACCGTAGCCCTGACCCTAATGCTAACCCTGGCCCTAACACTAACCCTAACCCTCACCCTAACCCTAGCCCTGACCCTCACCCTAACCCCAACCCTAACCCTAACCCTAACCCTAACTCTAACCCTAAGCATAGCCCTTGCCCTAACCCTTGCCCTAGCCCTAGCCCTAACCCTCTCCCTAACCCTAACCCTAACCCTAACCCTAACCCTAACCCTAACCCTAACCCTAACCCTAAACCTAACCATAGCCCTTGCCTAACCCTTGCCCTAGCCCTAGCCCTAGCCCTAACCCTAACCCAAGCCCTAACCCTAGCCCTAACCCTAGCCCTAACCTTAGCCCTAACTGTAGCCCTAGCAGTAACCCTAGCCCTAGCCCGAACACTAACCCTAACCCTAACACAAACCCTAACCCTAACCCTAACTCTAACCTTAACCCTAACCCTAACCTTAACCCTAACCCTAACCCTCGACCTAACCCTAGCCCTAACCCTAATCCTAACGCTAACCATAACCCTAACCCTAACAAAAAACCGTATCCCTAAACCTAAATCTCACCCTCACACTAGCCTTAGCCCTAACCCTCTCACTAACTGTAACCTAACCCTAATCCTAGCCTAAACTCTATCCCTAGCCCTAACCCTAACCCAACACCTACCACTAACCGTAACGCTAACCCAAACCCTAACCAGAACCAGAACCGTAACCCTAAACCTAACCCGAGCCCTAAACCTAACCCTAGCCCTAACCCTAGCCCTAACCCTAACCCTAAGCCTAACCCTAGCTCTAACCCTAACCCTAACCCTAAACCTAACTATAGCCTTAACCCTAACCCTAGGCCTAGACCTAACCCTACCCCTACCCCTACCCCTAAACCAAACTGTAACCCTAAACTGAAACTGAACCCTAACCCTAACCCTAGCCCTAGCTCTAGTTCTAAACCTAGCCCTAAACCTTACCCTAGCCCTAGCCCTAACCCTAGACCTTACCCTAACCCAAAGCCTACCACTAACCCTAATACAAACCCTCACCCTAACCCTAGCCCTCACCCTATACCTAACCCTAACCCTAACCCTAACCCTTGCCCTAGCCCAAGCCCTAGCCATAGCCCTAACCCTAACACTAGCCCTAGCCTTAGCCCTAACCCTTGTCCGAGCCCTAACCCTAACCATAGCCGTAACCCTAACCCTACCCTAATCCTACCCCTACCCCTTCCCATAACCCTAACCGTAGCCCTGACCCTAATGCTAACCCTGGCCCTAACACTAACCCTAACCCTCACCCTAACAATAGTCCTGACCCTCACCCTAACCCCAACCGTAACCCTAACCCGATCTCTAACCCTAACCATAGCCCTTGCCCTAACCCTTGCCCTAGCCCTAGCCCTAGCCCGAGCCCTAACCCTCACCCTCACCCTCACCCTAACCCTAACCCTAACCCTAACCCTAACCATAGCCCTTCCCTAACCCTTGCCCTAGCCCTAGCCCTAGCCCTAACCCTAACCCTAACCCAAGCCCTACCCCTAGCCCTACCCCTAGCCCTTACCGTAGCCCTAGCAGTAACCCTAGCCCTAGCCTGAACACTAACCCTAACCCAAACCCTAACCCTAACCCTAACCCTAACTCTAACCTTAACCCTAACCCTAACCCTAACCCTAACCCTAACCCTCGACCTAACCCTAGCCCTAACCCTAATCCTAACGCTAACCATAACCCTAACCCTAACAAAAAACCATATCCCTAAACCTAACTCTCACCCTAACACTAGCCTTAGCCCTAACCCTCTCACTAACTGTAACCCTAACCCTAATCCTAGCCTAAACTCTATCCCTAGCCCTAACCCTAACCCAACACCTACCACTAACCCTAACGCTAACCCAAACCCTAACCAGAACCAGAACCGTAACCCTAACCCTAACCCGAGCCCTAAACCTAACCCTAGCCCTAACCCTAACCCTAAGCCTAACCCTAGCGCTAACCCTAACCCTAACCCTAAACCTAACTATAGCCTTAACCCAAACCCTAGGCCTAGACCTAACCCTACCCCTACCCCTACCCCTAAACCAAACTGTAACCCTAAACTAAAACTGAACCCTAACCCTAACCCTAGCCCTAGCTCTAGTTCTAAACCTAGCCCTAACCCTGACCCTAGCCCTAGCCCTAACCCTAGACCTTACCCTAACTCAAAGCCTACCACTAACCCTAACACAAACCCTAACGATAACCGTAGACCTAACCCTAATGCTAAACCTAGCCCTAACACTAACCAGAACCCTCACCCTAACCCTAGCCCTCACCCTATACCTAACCCTAACCCTAAACCTAACCCTTGCCCTAGCCCAAGCCCTAGCCATAGCCCTAACACTAACACTAGCCCTAGCCTTAACCCTAACCCTTATCCGAGCCCTAACCCTAACCATAGCCATAACCCTAACCCTACCCTAATCCTACCCCGACCCCTTCCCATAAACCTAACCGTAGCCCTGACCCTAATGCTAACCCTGGCCCTAACACTAACCCTAACCCTCACCCTAACCCTAGTCCTGACCCTCACCCTAACCCCAACCGTAACCCTAACCCGATCTCTAACCCTAATCATAGCCCTTGCCCTAACCCTTGCCCTAACCCTTGCCCTAGCCCTAGCCCTAGCCCTAGCCCTAACCCTCACCCTAACCCTAACCCTAACCCTAACCATAGCCCTTGCCCTAACCCTTGCCCTATCCCTAGCCCTAGCCCTAAAACTAACCCTAACCCAAGCCCTAACCCTAGCCCTAACCCTAGCTCTAACCGTAGCCCTAGCAGTAACCCTAGCCCTAGCCCGAACACTAACCCTAACCCTAACCCAAACCCTAACGCTAACCCTAACTCTAACCTTAACCCTAACCCTAACCCTAACCCTAACCCTAACCCTCGACCTAACCCTAGCCCTAACCCTAATCCTAACGCAAACCATAACCCTAACCCTAACAAAAAACCATATCCCTAAACCTAAATCTCACCCTAACACTAGCCTTAGCCCTAACCCTCTCACTAACTGTAACCCTAACCCTAATCCTAGCCTAAACTCTATCCCTAGCCCTAACCCTAACCCAACACCTACCACTAACCCTAACGCTAACCCAAACCCTAACCAGAACCGTAACCCTAACCCTAACCCGAGCCCTAAACCTAACCCTAGCCCTAACCCTAACCCTAAGCCTAACCCTAGCGCTAACCCTAACCCTAACCCTAAACCTAACTTTAGCCTTAACCCTAACCCTAGGCCTACACCTAACCCTACCCCTACCCCTACCCATAAACCAAACTGTAACCCTAAACTAAAACTGAACCCTAACCCTAACCTTACCCCTAGCTCTAGTTCTACCCCTATCCCTAACCCTTACCCTAGCCCTAGCCCTAACCCTAGACCTTACCCTAACTCAAAGCCTACCACTAACCCTAACACAAATCCTAACCATAACCGTAGCCCTAACCTTAATGCTAACCCTAGCCCTAACACTAACCAGAACCCTCACCCTAGCCCTAGCCCTAGCCCTAACCCTAGCCCTAGCCCGAACCCTAAGCCTTAGCCTAAGCCTAACCCTAACCCTAACCCTAGCCCAAAGCGTCACCCTAACGATAACCCTAACCCTAGAGCTAACCCTAACCCTAACCCTAACCCTAAACATCACCCTAGCCCTAACCCTAACCCTAACCCTAACCCTTACCCTAACCCTAACCCTAACCCAAACAGTATCCCTAACCCTAAGCATAACCCTAGGCTTAGCCCTAACCCTCTCACTTACAATAACCCTAACCCTAACCCTAGCCCCAACCCTGACCCTAGCCCTAACCCTAACCCAACCCCTACCACTAACCCTAACCCTAACCCAAACCCTAACCCTAACCGTAACCCTAACCATAACCCGAGCCCTAAACCTAACCCTATCCCTAACCCTAAACGTAACCCTAGCGCTAACCCTAACGCTAACCCTAACCCTAAACCTAACCTTAGCCCTAATTCTAACCCTAGGCCTAGCCCTAACCCTAGCCCTAGCCCTACCCTAGCCCTACCCCTAACTCAAACTGTAACCCTAAACTGAACCTGAACCCTAACGCTAGCCCTAACTCTAGCTCTAACGCATGTCCTAACCGTTACCCTAGCCCTAGCCCTAACACTAGCCCTAGCCCTAACCCTAACCCTAACCCTAACCCTAAACATAACCCAAGCCCTAACCCTAGCCGTAGCCCTAACCCCACCCTAACCCTAACCCGAACTCTACTCCTAACCCCAAACCTCACCGAACCCTAACCCTAGACATGACGCAAGCCCTAACCGTAGCCCTAGCCCTAGCCCTAACCCTAACCCTAAACCTAAACCTAACTCTAATGCTAACGCTAACGCCAGCCCTAACCCTAATGCTAACCCTAGCCGTAACCCTCACCCTCACCCTCATCCTAACCATAGCCCTCACACTGACCCTAACCCTAACCGTAACAATAGCCCTTGACCTAACCCTTGCCCTATCCCTATCCCTATCCCTATCCCTATCCCTAGTCCTATCCCTAGCCCTAACCCTAACCCTAACCCTAACCCAAGCCCAAACCCTAGCCGTATCCCTAACCCCACCCTAACCCTAACTCTAGCCCTAACCCGAACCCTAGCCCTAAACCTAACACTAACCCTAGCTCTCACTAACTGTAACCTAACCCTAATCCTAGCCTAAACTCTATCCCTAGCCCTAACCCTAACCCAACACCTACCACTAACCGTAACGCTAACCCAAACCCTAACCAGAACCAGAACCGTAACCCTAAACCTAACCCGAGCCCTAAACCTAACCCTAGCCCTAACCCTAGCCCTAACCCTAACCCTAAGCCTAACCCTAGCTCTAACCCTAACCCTAACCCTAAACCTAACTATAGCCTTAACCCTAACCCTAGGCCTAGACCTAACCCTACCCCTACCCCTACCCCTAAACCAAACTGTAACCCTAAACTGAAACTGAACCCTAACCCTAACCCTAGCCCTAGCTCTAGTTCTAAACCTAGCCCTAAACCTTACCCTAGCCCTAGCCCTAACCCTAGACCTTACCCTAACCCAAAGCCTACCACTAACCCTAATACAAACCCTCACCCTAACCCTAGCCCTCACCCTATACCTAACCCTAACCCTAACCCTAACCCTTGCCCTAGCCCAAGCCCTAGCCATAGCCCTAACCCTAACACTAGCCCTAGCCTTAGCCCTAACCCTTGTCCGAGCCCTAACCCTAACCATAGCCGTAACCCTAACACTACCCTAATCCTACCCCTACCCCTTCCCATAACCCTAACCGTAGCCCTGACCCTAATGCTAACCCTGGCCCTAACACTAACCCTAACCCTCACCCTAACCCTAGTCCTGACCCTCACCCTAACCCCAACCGTAACCCTAACCCGATCTCTAACCCTAACCATAGCCCTTGCCCTAACCCTTGCCCTAGCCCTAGCCCTAGCCCGAGCCCTAACCCTCACCCTCACCCTCACCCTAACCCTAACCCTAACCCTAACCCTAACCATAGCCCTTCCCTAACCCGTGCCCTAGCCCTAGCCCTAGCCCTAACCCTAACCCTAACCCAAGCCCTACCCCTAGCCCTACCCCTAGCCCTTACCGTAGCCCTAGCAGTAACCCTAGCCCTAGCCTGAACACTAACCCTAACCCAAACCCTAACCCTAACCCTAACCCTAACTCTAACCTTAACCCTAACCCTAACCCTAACCCTAACCCTAACCCTAACCCTAACCCTCGACCTAACCCTAGCCCTAACCCTAATCCTAACGCTAACCATAACCCTAACCCTAACAAAAAACCATATCCCTAAACCTAACTCTCACCCTAACACTAGCCTTAGCCCTAACCCTCTCACTAACTGTAACCCTAACCCTAATCCTAGCCTAAACTCTATCCCTAGCCCTAACCCTAACCCAACACCTACCACTAACCCTAACGCTAACCCAAACCCTAACCAGAACCAGAACCGTAACCCTAACCCTAACCCGAGCCCTAAACCTAACCCTAGCCCTAACCCTAACCCTAAGCCTAACCCTAGCGCTAACCCTAACCCTAACCCTAAACCTAACTATAGCCTTAACCCAAACCCTAGGCCTAGACCTAACCCTACCCCTACCCCTACCCCTAAACCAAACTGTAACCCTAAACTAAAACTGAACCCTAACCCTAACCCTAGCCCTAGCTCTAGTTCTAAACCTAGCCCTAACCCTGACCCTAGCCCTAGCCCTAACCCTAGACCTTACCCTAACTCAAAGCCTACCACTAACCCTAACACAAACCCTAACGATAACCGTAGACCTAACCCTAATGCTAACCCTAGCCCTAACACTAACCAGAACCCTCACCCTAACCCTAGCCCTCACCCTATACCTAACCCTAACCCTAAACCTAACCCTTGCCCTAGCCCAAGCCCTAGCCATAGCCCTAACACTAACACTAGCCCTAGCCTTAACCCTAACCCTTATCCGAGCCCTAACCCTAACCATAGCCATAACCCTAACCCTACCCTAATCCTACCCCGACCCCTTCCCATAAACCTAACCGTAGCCCTGACCCTAATGCTAACCCTGGCCCTAACACTAACCCTAACCCTCACCCTAACCCTAGTCCTGACCCTCACCCTAACCCCAACCGTAACCCTAACCCGATCTCTAACCCTAATCATAGCCCTTGCCCTAACCCTTGCCCTAACCCTTGCCCTAGCCCTAGCCCTAGCCCTAACCCTCACCCTAACCCTAACCCTAACCCTAACCCTAACCATAGCCCTTGCCCTAACCCTTGCCCTAGCCCTAGCCCTAGCCCTAAAACTAACCCTAACCCAAGCCCTAACCCTAGCCCTAACCCTAGCTCTAACCGTAGCCCTAGCAGTAACCCTAGCCCTAGCCCGAACACTAACCCTAACCCTAACCCAAACCCTAACGCTAACCCTAACTCTAACCTTAACCCTAACCCTAACCCTAACCCTAACCCTCGACCTAACCCTAGCCCTAACCCTAATCCTAACGCTAACCATAACCCTAACCCTAACAAAAAACCATATCCCTAAACCTAAATCTCACCCTAACACTAGCCTTAGCCCTAACCCTCTCACTAACTGTAACCCTAACCCTAATCCTAGCCTAAACTCTATCCCTAGCCCTAACCCTAACCCAACACCTACCACTAACCCTAACGCTAACCCAAACCCTAACCAGAACCGTAACCCTAACCCTAACCCGAGCCCTAAACCTAACCCTAGCCCTAACCCTAACCCTAAGCCTAACCCTAGCGCTAACCCTAACCCTAACCCTAAACCTAACTTTAGCCTTAACCCTAACCCTAGGCCTACACCTAACCCTACCCCTACCCCTACCCATAAACCAAACTGTAACCCTAAACTAAAACTGAACCCTAACCCTAACCTTACCCCTAGCTCTAGTTCTACCCCTATCCCTAACCCTTACCCTAGCCCTAGCCCTAACCCTAGACCTTACCCTAACTCAAAGCCTACCACTAACCCTAACACAAATCCTAACCATAACCGTAGCCCTAACCTTAATGCTAACCCTAGCCCTAACACTAACCAGAACCCTCACCCTAGCCCTAGCCCTAGCCCTAACCCTAGCCCTAGCCCGAACCCTAAGCCTTAGCCTAAGCCTAAGCCTAACCCTAACCCTAGCCCAAAGCGTCACCCTAACGATAACCCTAACCCTAGAGCTAACCCTAACCCTAACCCTAACCCTAAACATCACCCTAGCCCTAACCCTAACCCTAACCCTTACCCTAACCCTAACCCTAACCCAAACAGTATCCCTAACCCTAAGCATAACCCTAGGCTTAGCCCTAACCCTCTCACTTACAATAACCCTAACCCTAACCCTAGCCCCAACCCTGACCCTAGCCCTAACCCTAACCCAACCCCTACCACTAACCCTAACCCTAACCCAAACCCTAACCCTAACCGTAACCCTAACCATAACCCGAGCCCTAAACCTAACCCTATCCCTAACCCTAAACGTAACCCTAGCGCTAACTCTAACGCTAACCCTAACCCTAAACCTAACCTTAGCCCTAATTCTAACCCTAGGCCTAGCCCTAACCCTAGCCCTAGCCCTACCCTAGCCCTACCCCTAACTCAAACTGTAACCCTAAACTGAACCTGAACCCTAACGCTAGCCCTAACTCTAGCTCTAACGCATGTCCTAACCGTTACCCTAGCCCTAGCCCTAGCCCTAACACTAGCCCTAGCCCTAACCCTAACCCTAACCCTAACCCTAAACATAACCCAAGCCCTAACCCTAGCCGTAGCCCTAACCCCACCCTAACCCTAACCCGAACTCTAGCCCTAACCCGAACCATAGCCCTAACCCTAACCCTAACCCTAGCCCTAGCCCTAGCCCTAGCCCTAGCCCTATACCTAGCCCTAGCCCGAGCCTTAACCCTAAACCTAACCCTAGCCCAGACCCTATCCCTAAACCTATCCCTACCCCTACACCTAACCCTATCCCTAACCCTAAACGTAACCCTAGCGCTAACCCTAGCGCTAACCCTAACCCTAAACCTAACCTTAGCCCTAATTGTAACCCTAGGCCTAGCCCTAACCCTAGCCCTAGCCCTACCCTACCCCTACCCCTAACTCAAACTGTAACCCTAAACTGAACCTGAACCCTAACGCTAGCCCTAACTCTAGCTCTAACGCATGTCCTAACCGTTACCCTAGCCCTAGTCCTAACACTAGCCCTAGCCCTAATCCTAACCCTAACCCTAACCCAAACCCTAACCCAAACCCTAGCCCTAACCCTAACCCAAAGCCTACCACTAAACCTAACCAAAACCCTAACCATAATCATAAACCTAACCCTAACCCTAGCCCTAACCCTAATGATAACCCTAGCCCTAACCCTAACCCTAAAACTAACCCTCACCCTAAACCTAGCCCTCACCCTAACCCTAACTCTACTCCTAACCCTAAACCTCACCAAACCCTAACCCTAGCCATAACGCAAGCCCTAAACGTAGGCCTAGCCCTAGCCCTAACCCTAACCCTAACCCTAACCCTAAACCTAAACCCAACTCTAATGCTAACGCTAACGCCAGCCCTAACCCTAATGCTAACCCTAGCCGTAACCCTCACCCTCACCCTAACCATAGCCCTCACACTGACCCTAAACTTAACCGTAACAATAGCCCTTGACCTAACCCTTGCCCTAGCCCTAGCCCTATCCCTAGCCCTAGTCCTATCCCTATCCCTATCCCTATCCCTAGTCCTATCCCTAGCCCTAACCCTAACCCAAGCCCAAACCCTAGCCGTAGCCCTAACCCCACCCTAACCCTAACCCGAACTCTAGCCCTAACCCGAACCCTAGCCCTAACCCTAACACTAACCCTAGCCCTAGCCCTAGCCCTATCCCTATCCCTATCCCTATCCCTAGCCCGTGCCTTAACCCTAAACCTAACCCTAGCCCAGACCCTATCCCTAAACCTATCCCTACCCCTAAACCTAACCCTAGCCCTAGCCCTAACCCTAACCCTAACCCTAGTCCTAGCGCTAACCCTAACGCTAACCCTAACCCTAGCCCTAGCCCTAGCTTTAACCCTAGCCCTAGCCCTAAAACTAACCCCAACCCCAACCCTAACCCTAACCCAAACCATAAACCTACCCCAAACCCTAACCCTAACCCTAACCCGAACCGAACCCGAACTCAAACCCTAACCCCAACCCCAACCACAACACAACACCAACCGCAACCACAACCGTAAACCTAATCCTAACCCTAACCCTAACCCTAACCTCTACCCCAACCCTAGCCCTAACTCTAACCCTAACCCTAACCCTAACCGTAACCCTAACCGTAACCCCAAACCTAACGCTAGCCCTAGCCCTAACATTAACCCTAACCCTAGCCCTAACCCTAGACCTTACCCTAACCCAAAGCCTACCACTAACACTAATACAAACCCTAACCATAACCGTTGCCCTAACCCTAATGCTTACCCTAGCCCTAACACTAACCAGAACCCTCACCCTAACCCTAGCCCTCACCCTATACCTAACCTTAACCCTAACCCTTGCCCTAGCCCAAGACCTAGCCATAGCCCTAACCCTAACACTAGCCCTAGCCTTAGACCTAACCCTTGTCCGAACTCTAACCCTAACCATAGCCCTTGCCCTAACCCTTGCCCTAGCCCTAGCCCGAGCCCTAGCCCTAGCCCTAACCCTCACCCTCACCCTCACCCTCACCCTAACCCTAACCCTAACCATAGCCCTTGCCCTAACCCTTGCCCTAGCCCTAGCCCTAGCCCTAACCCTAACCCTAACCCAAGCCCTACCCCTAGCCCTAACCCTAGCCCTAACTGTAGCCCTAGCAGTAACCCTAGCCCTAGCCCGAACACTAACCCTAACCCAAACCCTAACCCTAACCCTAACTCTAACCTTAACCCTAACCCTAACCCTAACCCTAACCCTAACCCTAACCCTCGACCTAACCCTAGCCCTAACCCTAATCCTAACGCTAACCATAACCCTAACCCTAACAAAAAAACATATCCCTAAACCTAAATCTCACCCTAACACTAGCCTTAGCCCTAACCCTCTCACTAACTGTAACCCTAACCCTAATCCTAGCCTAAACTCTATACCTAGCACTAACCCTAACCCAACACCTACCACTAACCCTAACCCTAACGCTAACCCAAACCCTAACCAGAACCAGAACCGTAACCCTAACCCTAACCCGAGCCCTAAACCTAACCCTAGCCCTAACCCTAACCCTAAGCCTAACCCTAGCGCTAACCCTAACCCTAACCCTAAACCTAACTATAGCCTTAACCCAAACCCTAGGCCTAGACCTAACCCTACCCCTACCCCTACCCCTAAACCAAACTGTAACCCTAAACTAAAACTGAACCCTAACCCTAACCCTAGCCCTAGCTCTAGTTCTAAACCTAGCCCTAACCCTGACCCTAGCCCTAGCCCTAACCCTAGACCTTACCCTAACTCAAAGCCTACCACTAACCCTAACACAAACCCTAACGATAACCGTAGACCTAACCCTAATGCTAACCCTAGCCCTAACACTAACCAGAACCCTCACCCTAACCCTAGCCCTCACCCTATACCTAACCCTAACCCTAAACCTAACCCTTGCCCTAGCCCAAGCCCTAGCCATAGCCCTAACACTAACACTAGCCCTAGCCTTAACCCTAACCCTTATCCGAGCCCTAACCCTAACCATAGCCATAACCCTAACCCTACCCTAATCCTACCCCGACCCCTTCCCATAAACCTAACCGTAGCCCTGACCCTAATGCTAACCCTGGCCCTAACACTAACCCTAACCCTCACCCTAACCCTAGTCCTGACCCTCACCCTAACCCCAACCGTAACCCTAACCCGATCTCTAACCCTAATCATAGCCCTTGCCCTAACCCTTGCCCTAACCCTTGCCCTAGCCCTAGCCCTAGCCCTAGCCCTAACCCTCACCCTAACCCTAACCCTAACCCTAACCCTAACCATAGCCCTTGCCCTAACCCTTGCCCTAGCCCTAGCCCTAGCCCTAAAACTAACCCTAACCCAAGCCCTAACCCTAGCCCTAACCCTAGCTCTAACCGTAGCCCTAGCAGTAACCCTAGCCCTAGCACGAACACTAACCCTAACCCTAACCCAAACCCTAACGCTAACCCTAACTCTAACCTTAACCCTAACCCTAACCCTAACCCTAACCCTAACCCTAACCCTCGACCTAACCCTAGCCCTAACCCTAATCCTAACGCTAACCATAACCCTAACCCTAACAAAAAACCATATCCCTAAACCTAAATCTCACCCTAACACTAGCCTTAGCCCTAACCCTCTCACTAACTGTAACCCTAACCCTAATCCTAGCCTAAACTCTATCCCTAGCCCTAACCCTAACCCAACACCTACCACTAACCCTAACGCTAACCCAAACCCTAACCAGAACCGTAACCCTAACCCTAACCCGAGCCCTAAACCTAACCCTAGCCCTAACCCTAACCCTAAGCCTAACCCTAGCGCTAACCCTAACCCTAACCCTAAACCTAACTTTAGCCTTAACCCTAACCCTAGGCCTACACCTAACCCTACCCCTACCCCTACCCATAAACCAAACTGTAACCCTAAACTAAAACTGAACCCTAACCCTAACCTTACCCCTAGCTCTAGTTCTACCCCTATCCCTAACCCTTACCCTAGCCCTAGCCCTAACCCTAGACCTTACCCTAACTCAAAGCCTACCACTAACCCTAACACAAATCCTAACCATAACCGTAGCCCTAACCTTAATGCTAACCCTAGCCCTAACACTAACCAGAACCCTCACCCTAGCCCTAGCCCTAGCCCTAACCCTAGCCCTAGCCCGAACCCTAAGCCTTAGCCTAAGCCTAACCCTAAGCCTAACCCTAGCCCAAAGCGTCACCCTAACGATAACCCTAACCCTAGAGCTAACCCTAACCCTAACCCTAACCCTAAACATCACCCTAGCCCTAACCCTAACCCTAACCCTTACCCTAACCCTAACCCTAACCCAAACAGTATCCCTAACCCTAAGCATAACCCTAGGCTTAGCCCTAACCCTCTCACTTACAATAACCCTAACCCTAACCCTAGCCCCAACCCTGACCCTAGCCCTAACCCTAACCCAACCCCTACCACTAACCCTAACCCTAACCCAAACCCTAACCGTAACCCTAACCATAACCCGAGCCCTAAACCTAACCCTATCCCTAACCCTAAACGTAACCCTAGCGCTAACCCTAACGCTAACCCTAACCCTAAACCTAACCTTAGCCCTAATTCTAACCCTAGGCCTAGCCCTAACCCTAGCCCTAGCCCTACCCTAGCCCTACCCCTAACTCAAACTGTAACCCTAAACTGAACCTGAACCCTAACGCTAGCCCTAACTCTAGCTCTAACGCATGTCCTAACCGTTACCCTAGCCCTAGCCCTAGCCCTAACACTAGCCCTAGCCCTAACCCTAACCCTAACCCTAACCCTAAACATAACCCAAGCCCTAACCCTAGCCGTAGCCCTAACCCCACCCTAACCCTAACCCGAACTCTAGCCCTAACCCGAACCATAGCCCTAACCCTAACCCTAACCCTAGCCCTAGCCCTAACCCTAACCCAACCCCTACCACTAACCCTAACCCTAACCCAAACCCTAACCGTAACCCTAACCATAACCCGAGCCCTAAACCTAACCCTATCCCTAACCCTAAACGTAACCCTAGCGCTAACCCTAACGCTAACCCTAACCCTAAACCTAACCTTAGCCCTAATTCTAACCCTAGGCCTAGCCCTAACCCTAGCCCTAGCCCTACCCTAGCCCTACCCCTAACTCAAACTGTAACCCTAAACTGAACCTGAACCCTAACGCTAGCCCTAACTCTAGCTCTAACGCATGTCCTAACCGTTACCCTAGCCCTAGCCCTAGCCCTAACACTAGCCCTAGCCCTAACCCTAACCCTAACCCTAACCCTAAACATAACCCAAGCCCTAACCCTAGCCGTAGCCCTAACCCCACCCTAACCCTAACCCGAACTCTAGCCCTAACCCGAACCATAGCCCTAACCCTAACCCTAACCCTAGCCCTAGCCCTAGCCCTAGCCCTAGCCCTATACCTAGCCCTAGCCCGAGCCTTAACCCTAAACCTAACCCTAGCCCAGACCCTATCCCTAAACCTATCCCTACCCCTACACCTAACCCGATCTCTAACCCTAACCATAGCCCTTGCCCTAACCCTTGCCCTAGCCCTAGCCCTAGCCCGAGCCCTAACCCTCACCCTCACCCTCACCCTAACCCTAACCCTAACCCTAACCCTAACCATAGCCCTTCCCTAACCCTTGCCCTAGCCCTAGCCCTAGCCCTAACCCTAACCCTAACCCAAGCCCTACCCCTAGCCCTACCCCTAGCCCTTACCGTAGCCCTAGCAGTAACCCTAGCCCTAGCCTGAACACTAACCCTAACCCAAACCCTAACCCTAACCCTAACCCTAACTCTAACCTTAACCCTAACCCTAACCCTAACCCTAACCCTAACCCTAACCCTAACCCTCGACCTAACCCTAGCCCTAACCCTAATCCTAACGCTAACCATAACCCTAACCCTAACAAAAAACCATATCCCTAAACCTAACTCTCACCCTAACACTAGCCTTAGCCCTAACCCTCTCACTAACTGTAACCCTAACCCTAATCCTAGCCTAAACTCTATCCCTAGCCCTAACCCTAACCCAACACCTACCACTAACCCTAACGCTAACCCAAACCCTAACCAGAACCAGAACCGTAACCCTAACCCTAACCCGAGCCCTAAACCTAACCCTAGCCCTAACCCTAACCCTAAGCCTAACCCTAGCGCTAACCCTAACCCTAACCCTAAACCTAACTATAGCCTTAACCCAAACCCTAGGCCTAGACCTAACCCTACCCCTACCCCTACCCCTAAACCAAACTGTAACCCTAAACTAAAACTGAACCCTAACCCTAACCCTAGCCCTAGCTCTAGTTCTAAACCTAGCCCTAACCCTGACCCTAGCCCTAGCCCTAACCCTAGACCTTACCCTAACTCAAAGCCTACCACTAACCCTAACACAAACCCTAACGATAACCGTAGACCTAACCCTAATGCTAACCCTAGCCCTAACACTAACCAGAACCCTCACCCTAACCCTAGCCCTCACCCTATACCTAACCCTAACCCTAAACCTAACCCTTGCCCTAGCCCAAGCCCTAGCCATAGCCCTAACACTAACACTAGCCCTAGCCTTAACCCTAACCCTTATCCGAGCCCTAACCCTAACCATAGCCATAACCCTAACCCTACCCTAATCCTACCCCGACCCCTTCCCATAAACCTAACCGTAGCCCTGACCCTAATGCTAACCCTGGCCCTAACACTAACCCTAACCCTCACCCTAACCCTAGTCCTGACCCTCACCCTAACCCCAACCGTAACCCTAACCCGATCTCTAACCCTAATCATAGCCCTTGCCCTAACCCTTGCCCTAACCCTTGCCCTAGCCCTAGCCCCAACCCTAGCCCTAACTCTAACCCTAACCCTAACCCTAACCGTAACCCTAACCGTAACCCCAAACCTAACCCTAGCCCTAGCCCTAACATTAACCCTAACCCTAGCCCTAACCCTAGACCTTACCCTAACCCAAAGCCTACCACTAACCCTAATACAAACCCTAACCATAACCGTAGCCCTAACCCTAATGCTTACCCTAGCCCTAACACTAACCAGAACCCTCACCCTAACCCTAGCCCTCACCCTATACCTAACCCTAACCCTAACCCTAACCCTTGCCCTAGCCGAAGCCCTAGCCATACCTCTAACCCTAACACTAGCCCTAGCCTTAGCCCTAACCCTACCCTAATCCTACCCCTACCCCTACCCGTAACCCTAACAGTAGCCCTGACCCTAATGCTAACCCTGGCCCTAACACTAACACTAACCCTCACCCTAACCCTAGTCCTGACCCTCACCCTAACCCCAACCGTAACCCTAACCCGAACTCTAACCCTAACCATAGCCCTTGCCCTAACCCTTGCCCTAGCCCTAGCCCTAGCCCTAGCCCTAGCCCTAACCCTCACCCTAACCCTAACCCTCACCCTAACCCTAACCCTAACCCTAACCATAGCCCTAGCCCTAGCCCTAGCCCTAGCCCTAGCCCTAGCCCTCACCCTAACCCTAACCCTAACCCTAACCCTAACCCTAACCCTAACCCTAACCATAGCCCTTGCCCTAACCCTTGCCCTAGCCCTAGCCCTAGCCCTAACCCTAAACCTAACCCAAGCCCTAACCCTAGCCCTAACCCTAGGCCTAACCGTAGCCCTAGCAGTAACCCTAGCCCTAGCCCTAGCCCGAACACTAACCCTAACCCTAACCCAAACCCTAACCCTAACCCTAACTCTAACCTTAACCCTAAACCTAACCATAACCCTAACCCTAACCCTAACCCTAACCCTCGACCTAACCCTAGCCCTAACCCTAATCCTAACGCTAACCATAACCCTAACCCTAACAAAAAAACATATCCCTAAACCTAAATCTCACCCTAACCCTCGTCTTAGCCCTAACCCTCTCACTAACTGTAACCCTAACCCTAATCCTAGCCCAAACCCTAACCCTAGCCCTAACCCAACCCCTACCACTAACCCTAACCCTAACCCAAACCCTAACCAGAACCGTAACCCTAAACATAACACTGACCCGAGCCCTAAACCTGAACCTAGCCCTAACCCTAACCATAACCCTAACCCTAGCGCTAATCCTAACTCTAACGCTAACCCTAAACCTAACCCTAGCCCTAACCCTAACCCTAGGCCTAGCCGTAACCATACCCCTACCCCTACCCCTGCCCCTAACCCAAACTGTAACCCTAAACTGAACCTGAACCTGAACCCTAACCCTAGTCCTAGCTCTAGCTCTAACCCTAGCCCTAACCGTTACCTAGCCCTAGCCCTAGCCCTAACCCTAGCCCTAATCCTAGCCCAAACCCTAACCCTAACCCTAGCCCTAGCCCTAAACCTAACCCTAGCCCTAACCCTAACCCTAACCCTAACCCTAACCCTAACCCTAACCCTAGCCCTAGCCCTAACACTAACACTAACACTAAAACTAACCCTATCCCTATCCCTATCCCTATCCCTATCCCTATCCCTATCCCTATCCCAAGCCCTAGCCCTAGCTCTAACACTACAACTAACCCTAGCCCTACCCCTAAACCTGCCCCTAAGTCTAACCCTAACCCTACACCTAAACCTAACCCTAACACTAACCCTAACACTAACCCTAGCCCTAGCCCTAGCCCTAGCCCTAACCCTAACACAAACCCTAGCCCTAGCCCTCGCCCTAAACCTAACCCTAACCCTAACCCTAACCCTAGCCCTAGCCCTAACCCTACCCTAAACCTAACCTGAAGTCTAGCCCTAACCCTTGCCCTAACTCTAACCCTAACCCTAACCCTAACCCTAACCATAGCCGTAACCCTAACCCTACCCTAATCCTACCCCTACCCCTACCCCTAACCCTAACCGTAGCCCTGACCCTAATGCTAACCCTGGCCCTAACACTAACCCTAACCCTCACCCTAACCCTAGCCCTGACCCTCACCCTAACCCCAACCCTAACCCTAACCCTAACCCTAACTCTAACCCTAAGCATAGCCCTTGCCCTAACCCTTGCCCTAGCCCTAGCCCTAACCCTCTCCCTAACCCTAACCCTAACCCTAACCCTAACCCTAACCCTAACCCTAACCCTAAACCTAACCATAGCCCTTGCCTAACCCTTGCCCTAGCCCTAGCCCTAGCCCTAACCCTAACCCAAGCCCTAACCCTAGCCCTAACCCTAGCCCTAACCTTAGCCCTAACTGTAGCCCTAGCAGTAACCCTAGCCCTAGCCCGAACACTAACCCTAACCCTAACACAAACCCTAACCCTAACCCTAACTCTAACCTTAACCCTAACCCTAACCTTAACCCTAACCCTAACCCTCGACCTAACCCTAGCCCTAACCCTAATCCTAACGCTAACCATAACCCTAACCCTAACAAAAAACCGTATCCCTAAACCTAAATCTCACCCTCACACTAGCCTTAGCCCTAACCCTCTCACTAACTGTAACCTAACCCTAATCCTAGCCTAAACTCTATCCCTAGCCCTAACCCTAACCCAACACCTACCACTAACCGTAACGCTAACCCAAACCCTAACCAGAACCAGAACCGTAACCCTAAACCTAACCCGAGCCCTAAACCTAACCCTAGCCCTAACCCTAGCCCTAACCCTAACCCTAAGCCTAACCCTAGCTCTAACCCTAACCCTAACCCTAAACCTAACTATAGCCTTAACCCTAACCCTAGGCCTAGACCTAACCCTACCCCTACCCCTACCCCTAAACCAAACTGTAACCCTAAACTGAAACTGAACCCTAACCCTAACCCTAGCCCTAGCTCTAGTTCTAAACCTAGCCCTAAACCTTACCCTAGCCCTAGCCCTAACCCTAGACCTTACCCTAACCCAAAGCCTACCACTAACCCTAATACAAACCCTCACCCTAACCCTAGCCCTCACCCTATACCTAACCCTAACCCTAACCCTAACCCTTGCCCTAGCCCAAGCCCTAGCCATAGCCCTAACCCTAACACTAGCCCTAGCCTTAGCCCTAACCCTTGTCCGAGCCCTAACCCTAACCATAGCCGTAACCCTAACCCTACCCTAATCCTACCCCTACCCCTTCCCATAACCCTAACCGTAGCCCTGACCCTAATGCTAACCCTGGCCCTAACACTAACCCTAACCCTCACCCTAACAATAGTCCTGACCCTCACCCTAACCCCAACCGTAACCCTAACCCGATCTCTAACCCTAACCATAGCCCTTGCCCTAACCCTTGCCCTAGCCCTAGCCCTAGCCCGAGCCCTAACCCTCACCCTCACCCTCACCCTAACCCTAACCCTAACCCTAACCCTAACCATAGCCCTTCCCTAACCCTTGCCCTAGCCCTAGCCCTAGCCCTAACCCTAACCCTAACCCAAGCCCTACCCCTAGCCCTACCCCTAGCCCTTACCGTAGCCCTAGCAGTAACCCTAGCCCTAGCCTGAACACTAACCCTAACCCAAACCCTAACCCTAACCCTAACCCTAACTCTAACCTTAACCCTAACCCTAACCCTAACCCTAACCCTAACCCTCGACCTAACCCTAGCCCTAACCCTAATCCTAACGCTAACCATAACCCTAACCCTAACAAAAAACCATATCCCTAAACCTAACTCTCACCCTAACACTAGCCTTAGCCCTAACCCTCTCACTAACTGTAACCCTAACCCTAATCCTAGCCTAAACTCTATCCCTAGCCCTAACCCTAACCCAACACCTACCACTAACCCTAACGCTAACCCAAACCCTAACCAGAACCAGAACCGTAACCCTAACCCTAACCCGAGCCCTAAACCTAACCCTAGCCCTAACCCTAACCCTAAGCCTAACCCTAGCGCTAACCCTAACCCTAACCCTAAACCTAACTATAGCCTTAACCCAAACCCTAGGCCTAGACCTAACCCTACCCCTACCCCTACCCCTAAACCAAACTGTAACCCTAAACTAAAACTGAACCCTAACCCTAACCCTAGCCCTAGCTCTAGTTCTAAACCTAGCCCTAACCCTGACCCTAGCCCTAGCCCTAACCCTAGACCTTACCCTAACTCAAAGCCTACCACTAACCCTAACACAAACCCTAACGATAACCGTAGACCTAACCCTAATGCTAAACCTAGCCCTAACACTAACCAGAACCCTCACCCTAACCCTAGCCCTCACCCTATACCTAACCCTAACCCTAAACCTAACCCTTGCCCTAGCCCAAGCCCTAGCCATAGCCCTAACACTAACACTAGCCCTAGCCTTAACCCTAACCCTTATCCGAGCCCTAACCCTAACCATAGCCATAACCCTAACCCTACCCTAATCCTACCCCGACCCCTTCCCATAAACCTAACCGTAGCCCTGACCCTAATGCTAACCCTGGCCCTAACACTAACCCTAACCCTCACCCTAACCCTAGTCCTGACCCTCACCCTAACCCCAACCGTAACCCTAACCCGATCTCTAACCCTAATCATAGCCCTTGCCCTAACCCTTGCCCTAACCCTTGCCCTAGCCCTAGCCCTAGCCCTAGCCCTAACCCTCACCCTAACCCTAACCCTAACCCTAACCATAGCCCTTGCCCTAACCCTTGCCCTATCCCTAGCCCTAGCCCTAAAACTAACCCTAACCCAAGCCCTAACCCTAGCCCTAACCCTAGCTCTAACCGTAGCCCTAGCAGTAACCCTAGCCCTAGCCCGAACACTAACCCTAACCCTAACCCAAACCCTAACGCTAACCCTAACTCTAACCTTAACCCTAACCCTAACCCTAACCCTAACCCTAACCCTCGACCTAACCCTAGCCCTAACCCTAATCCTAACGCAAACCATAACCCTAACCCTAACAAAAAACCATATCCCTAAACCTAAATCTCACCCTAACACTAGCCTTAGCCCTAACCCTCTCACTAACTGTAACCCTAACCCTAATCCTAGCCTAAACTCTATCCCTAGCCCTAACCCTAACCCAACACCTACCACTAACCCTAACGCTAACCCAAACCCTAACCAGAACCGTAACCCTAACCCTAACCCGAGCCCTAAACCTAACCCTAGCCCTAACCCTAACCCTAAGCCTAACCCTAGCGCTAACCCTAACCCTAACCCTAAACCTAACTTTAGCCTTAACCCTAACCCTAGGCCTACACCTAACCCTACCCCTACCCCTACCCATAAACCAAACTGTAACCCTAAACTAAAACTGAACCCTAACCCTAACCTTACCCCTAGCTCTAGTTCTACCCCTATCCCTAACCCTTACCCTAGCCCTAGCCCTAACCCTAGACCTTACCCTAACTCAAAGCCTACCACTAACCCTAACACAAATCCTAACCATAACCGTAGCCCTAACCTTAATGCTAACCCTAGCCCTAACACTAACCAGAACCCTCACCCTAGCCCTAGCCCTAGCCCTAACCCTAGCCCTAGCCCGAACCCTAAGCCTTAGCCTAAGCCTAACCCTAACCCTAACCCTAGCCCAAAGCGTCACCCTAACGATAACCCTAACCCTAGAGCTAACCCTAACCCTAACCCTAACCCTAAACATCACCCTAGCCCTAACCCTAACCCTAACCCTAACCCTTACCCTAACCCTAACCCTAACCCAAACAGTATCCCTAACCCTAAGCATAACCCTAGGCTTAGCCCTAACCCTCTCACTTACAATAACCCTAACCCTAACCCTAGCCCCAACCCTGACCCTAGCCCTAACCCTAACCCAACCCCTACCACTAACCCTAACCCTAACCCAAACCCTAACCCTAACCGTAACCCTAACCATAACCCGAGCCCTAAACCTAACCCTATCCCTAACCCTAAACGTAACCCTAGCGCTAACCCTAACGCTAACCCTAACCCTAAACCTAACCTTAGCCCTAATTCTAACCCTAGGCCTAGCCCTAACCCTAGCCCTAGCCCTACCCTAGCCCTACCCCTAACTCAAACTGTAACCCTAAACTGAACCTGAACCCTAACGCTAGCCCTAACTCTAGCTCTAACGCATGTCCTAACCGTTACCCTAGCCCTAGCCCTAACACTAGCCCTAGCCCTAACCCTAACCCTAACCCTAACCCTAAACATAACCCAAGCCCTAACCCTAGCCGTAGCCCTAACCCCACCCTAACCCTAACCCGAACTCTAGCCCTAACCCGAACCATAGCCCTAACCCTAACCCTAACCCTAGCCCTAGCCCTAGCCCTAGCCCTAGCCCTATACCTAGCCCTAGCCTTAACCCTAAACCTAACCCTAGCCCAGACCCTATCCCTAAACCTATCCCTACCCCTACACCTAACCCTATCCCTAACCCTAAACGTAACCCTAGCGCTAACCCTAGCGCTAACCCTAACCCTAAACCTAACCTTAGCCCTAATTGTAACCCTAGGCCTAGCCCTAACCCTAGCCCTAGCCCTACCCTACCCCTACCCCTAACTCAAACTGTAACCCTAAACTGAACCTGAACCCTAACGCTAGCCCTAACTCTAGCTCTAACGCATGTCCTAACCGTTACCCTAGCCCTAGTCCTAACACTAGCCCTAGCCCTAATCCTAACCCTAACCCTAACCCAAACCCTAACCCAAACCCTAGCCCTAACCCTAACCCAAAGCCTACCACTAAACCTAACCAAAACCCTAACCATAATCATAAACCTAACCCTAACCCTAGCCCTAACCCTAATGATAACCCTAGCCCTAACCCTAACCCTAAAACTAACCCTCACCCTAAACCTAGCCCTCACCCTAACCCTAACTCTACTCCTAACCCTAAACCTCACCAAACCCTAACCCTAGCCATAACGCAAGCCCTAACCGTAGGCCTAGCCCTAGCCCTAACCCTAACCCTAACCCTAAACCTAAACCCAACTCTAATGCTAACGCTAACGCCAGCCCTAACCCTAATGCTAACCCTAGCCGTAACCCTCACCCTCACCCTAACCATAGCCCTCACACTGACCCTAAACTTAACCGTAACAATAGCCCTTGACCTAACCCTTGCCCTAGCCCTAGCCCTATCCCTATCCCTAGTCCTATCCCTATCCCTATCCCTATCCCTAGTCCTATCCCTAGCCCTAACCCTAACCCAAGCCCAAACCCTAGCCGTAGCCCTAACCCCACCCTAACCCTAACCCGAACTCTAGCCCTAACCCGAACCCTAGCCCTAACCCTAACACTAACCCTAGCCCTAGCCCTAGCCCTAGCCCTAGCCCTAGCCCTATCCCTATCCCTATCCCTATCCCCAGCCCGTGCCTTAACCCTAAACCTAACCCTAGCCCAGACCCTATCCCTAAACCTATCCCTACCCCTAAACCTAACCCTAGCCCTAGCCCTAACCCTAACCCTAACCCTAGTCCTAGCGCTAACCCTAACGCTAACCCTAACCCTAGCCCTAGCCCTAGCTTTAACCCTAGCCCTAGCCCTAAACCTAACCCCAACCCCAACCCTAACCCTAACCCAAACCATAAACCTACCCCAAACCCTAACCCTAACCCTAACCCGAACCGAACCCGAACTCAAACCCTAACCCCAACCCCAACCACAACACAACACCAACCGCAACCACAACCGTAAACCTAATCCTAACCCTAACCCTAACCCTAACCTCTACCCCAACCCTAGCCCTAACTCTAACCCTAACCCTAACCCTAACCGTAACCCTAACCGTAACCCCAAACCTAACGCTAGCCCTAGCCCTAACATTAACCCTAACCCTAGCCCTAACCCTAGACCTTACCCTAACCCAAAGCCTACCACTAACACTAATACAAACCCTAACCATAACCGTTGCCCTAACCCTAATGCTTACCCTAGCCCTAACACTAACCAGAACCCTCACCCTAACCCTAGCCCTCACCCTATACCTAACCTTAACCCTAACCCTTGCCCTAGCCCAAGACCTAGCCATAGCCCTAACCCTAACACTAGCCCTAGCCTTAGACCTAACCCTTGTCCGAACTCTAACCCTAACCATAGCCCTTGCCCTAACCCTTGCCCTAGCCCTAGCCCGAGCCCTAGCCCTAGCCCTAACCCTCACCCTCACCCTCACCCTAACCCTAACCCTAACCCTAACCCTAACCATAGCCCTTGCCCTAACCCTTGCCCTAGCCCTAGCCCTAGCCCTAACCCTAACCCTAACCCAAGCCCTACCCCTAGCCCTAACCCTAGCCCTAACTGTAGCCCTAGCAGTAACCCTAGCCCTAGCCCGAACACTAACCCTAACCCAAACCCTAACCCTAACCCTAACTCTAACCTTAACCCTAACCCTAACCCTAACCCTAACCCTAACCCTAACCCTAACCCTCGACCTAACCCTAGCCCTAACCCTAATCCTAACGCTAACCATAACCCTAACCCTAACAAAAAAACATATCCCTAAACCTAAATCTCACCCTAACACTAGCCTTAGCCCTAACCCTCTCACTAACTGTAACCCTAACCCTAATCCTAGCCTAAACTCTATACCTAGCACTAACCCTAACCCAACACCTACCACTAACCCTAACCCTAACGCTAACCCAAACCCTAACCAGAACCAGAACCGTAACCCTAACCCTAACCCGAGCCCTAAACCTAACCCTAGCCCTAACCCTAACCCTAAGCCTAACCCTAGCGCTAACCCTAACCCTAACCCTAAACCTAACTATAGCCTTAACCCAAACCCTAGGCCTAGACCTAACCCTACCCCTACCCCTACCCCTAAACCAAACTGTAACCCTAAACTAAAACTGAACCCTAACCCTAACCCTAGCCCTAGCTCTAGTTCTAAACCTAGCCCTAACCCTGACCCTAGCCCTAGCCCTAACCCTAGACCTTACCCTAACTCAAAGCCTACCACTAACCCTAACACAAACCCTAACCATAACCGTAGCCCTAACCCTAATGCTAACCCTAGCCCTAACACTAACCAGAACCCTCACCCTAACCCTAGCCCTCAACCTATACCTAACCCGAACCCTAACCCTAACCCTAACCCTAACCCTAACCTAAGCCCTAACCCTAGCCCTAACCCTAGCCCTATCCGTAGCCCTAGCCCTAGCCCTAACCCTAACCCTAGCCCTAGCCCTAACCCTAACCCTAACACTAATTCTAACCCTATCCGGAACCCGAACCCAAACTCAAACCCTAACCCCAACCCCAACCACAACACGACACCAACCACAACCCCAACCGTAACCCTCACCCTAACCTCAACCCCAACCCCAGCCCTAACCCTAACCCTAACCCTAAACCTAACCCTAGCCCTAACCCTAACTCTAACCCAAATCCTAAACCTAACCCAAACCCTAACCCTAGCCATAACCCTAACCCTAACCTTAGCCCAAACCCTAACCCTAGACCTAACCCTAACCCAAAGCCTACCACAAACCCTAACCCAAACCCTAACCATAACCATAGCCCTAACCCTGACCCTAACCGTAGCCCTAACCCTAATGCTAACCCTAGCCCTAACACTAAACCTAACCCTCACCCTAACCCTAGCCCTCACCCTAACCCTGACCCTAACCCTAACCCTAACCATAACCCTAACCATAGCCCTTGCCGTAACCCTTGCCGTAGCCCTAACCCTAGCCCTAACCCTAGTCGTAACCATAGCCCTAGCCCTAACCCTAGCCCTAGCCCGAACCCTAACCCTAACCCTAACACTAACCCTAACCCTAACCCTAACCCTAACCCTAACCATAACACTAACCCTAACCCTAGACCTAACCCTAACCCTAACCCTAACCCTAACCCTAGCCCTAACCCTAAGCCTAACCCAAACCATATCCCTAAACCTAAGCCTAACCCTAACACTAGCCTTAGCCCTAACCCTCTCACTAACTGTAACCTAACCCTAATCATAGCCTAAACTCTATCCCTAGCCCTAACCCTAACCCAACACCTACCACTAACCGTAACGCTAACCCAAACCCTAACCAGAACCAGAACCGTAACCCAAAACCTAACCCGAGCCCTAAACCTAACCCTAGCCCTAACCCTAACCCTAAGCCTAACCCTAGCGCTAACCCTAACCCTAACCCTAAACCTAACTATAGCCTTAACCCTAACCCTAGGCCTAGACCTAACCCCACCCCTATGCCTACCCCTAAACCAAACTGTAACCCTAAACTGAAACTGAACCCTAACCCTAACCCTAGCCCTAGCTCTAGTTCTAAACCTAGCCCTAACCCTAACCCTAACCCTAACCGTAACCCTAACCCTAACCCTAACCATAAACCTAAACCTAACTCTAACGCTAACGCCAGCCCTAACCCTAATGCTAACCCTAGCCGTAACCCTCATCCTCACCCTCACCCTAACCATAGCCCTCACACTGACCCTAACCCTAACTGTAACAATAGCCCTCGACCTAACCCTAGCCCTAACCCTAATCCTAACGCTAACCATAACCCTAACCCTAACAAAAAAACATATCCCTAAACCTAAATCTCACCCTAACACTGGCCTTAGCCCTAACCCTCTCACTAACTGTAACCCTAACCCTAATCCTAGCCTAAACTCTATCCCTAGCCCTAACCCTGACCCAACACCTACCACTAACCCTAACCCTAACGCTAACCCAAACCCTAACCAGAACCAGAACCGTAACCCTAACCCTAACCCGAGCCCTAAACTTAACCCTAGCCCTAACCCTAACCCTAAGCCTAACCCTAGCGCTAACCCTAACAATAACCCTAAACCTAACTATAGCCTTAACCCAAACCCTAGGCCTAGACCTACCCCTACCCCTACCCCTACCCCTAAACCAAACTGTAACCCTAAACTAAAACTGAACCCTAACCCTAACCCTAGCCCTAGCTCTAGTTCTAAACCTAGCCCTAACCCTGACACTAGCCCTAGCCCTAACCCTAGACCTTACCCTAACAAAAAGCCAACCACTAACCCTAACACAAACACTAACCAGAACCCTCACCCTAACCCTAGCCCTCACCCTATACCTAACCCAAACCATAAACCTAACCCTAACCCTAACCCTAACCTAAGACCTAACCCTAGCCCTAACCCTAGCCCTATCCGCAGCCCTAGCCCTAGCCCTAACCCTAGCCCTAGCCCGAACCCGAACCCGAACCCTAACCCTAACCCTAACCCTAACCCTAACCCTAGCCCAAAGCATCACCCTAACGATAACCCTAACCCTAGACCTAACCCTAACCCTAACCCTAACCCTAAACCTCACCCTAGACCTAACCCTAACCCTAACCCTACCCCTACCCCTACCCCTACCCCTAACCCTAGCCCTAGCACTAACCCTAACCCTAACCCTACCCCTAACCCTAACCCTAGCCCTAGCGCTAACCCTAACGCTAACCCTAACCCTAGCCCTAGCCCTAGCTTTAACCCTAGCCCTAGCCCTAACCCTAGCCCTAGCCCTAAACCTAACCCCAACCCCAACCCTAACCCTAACCCTAACCCTAACCCGAACCGAACCCGAACTCAAACCCTAACCCCAACCCCAACCACAACACCAACCGCAACCACAACCGTAACCCTAAGCCTAACACTAACCCTAACCCTAACCTCAACCACAACCCTAGCCCTAACTCTAGCCCTAACCCTAACCCTAAACGTAACCCCAAACCTAACCCTAGCCCTAGCCCTAACATTAACCCTAACCCTAGCCATAGCCTTAATCCTCACCCTAACCCTAACCCAAACCCTAACCCAAACCCTAGCCCTAACCCTAACCCAAAGCCTACCACTAAACCTAACCAAAACCCTAACCATAATCATAATCATAAACCTAACCCTAACCCTAGCCCTAATCCTAATGATAACCCTAGCCCTAACCCTAACCCTAAAACTAACCCTCACCCTAAACCTAGGCCTCACCCTAACCCCAACCCTAACCCTAACCCTCACCAAGCCCTAACCCTAGCCCTAAGCCTAGCCCTAACCGTAGCCCTAGCCCCAGCCTTAACCCTAACCCTAACCCTTGCCCTAGCCCTAGCCCTAGCCCTAACCCTAACCCAAGCCCTAACCCTAGCCCTAACCCTAGGCCTAACCGTAGCCCTAGCAGTAACCCTAGCCATAGCCGGAACACTAACCCTAACCCAAACCCTAACCCTAACCCTAACTCTAACCTTAACCCCAACCCTAACCCTAACCCTAACCCTAACCCTAACCCTAACCCTAACCCTCGACCTAACCCTAGCCCTAACCCTAATCCTAACGCTTACCATAACCCTAACCCTAACAAAAAACCATATCCCTAAACCTAAATCTCACCCTAACCCTAGCCTTAGCCCTAACCCTCTCACTAACTGTAACCCTAACCCTAATCCTAGCCCAAACCCTAACCCTAGCCCTAACCCAACCCCTACCACTAACCCTAACCCTAACCCAAACCCTAACCAGAACCGTAACCCTAAACCTAACACTAACCCGAGCCCTAAACCTGAACCTAACCCTAACCCTAACCATAACCCTAACCCTAGCGCTAATCCTAACTCTAACGCTAACCCTAAACCTAACCCTAGCCCTAGCCCTAACCCTAGGCCTAGCCGTAACCATACACCTACCCCTACCCCTGCCCCTAACCCAAACTGTAACCCTAAACTGAACCTGAACCTGAACCCTAACCCTAGCCCTAGCTCTAGCTCTAACCCTAGCCCTAACCGTTACCCTAGCCCTAGCCCTAGCCCTAACCCTAGCCCTAATCCTACCCCGAACCCTAACCCTAACCCTAGCCCTAACCCTAACACTAACCCTAGCCCTAACCCTAACCCTAACCCTAACCCTAACCCTAACCCTCACCCTAACCCTAGCCCTAGCCCTAACACTAACACTAACCCTATCCCTATCCCTATCCCTATCCCTATCCCTATCCCTATCCCTATCCCTATCCCTATCCCTATTCCTATCCCTATCCCAAGCCCTAGCCCTAGCTCTAACACTACAACTAACCCTAGCCCTACCCCTAAACCTGCCCCTAAGCCTAACCCTAACCCTACACCTAAACCTAACCCTAACCCTAACCCTAACCCTAACACTAACCCTAGCCCTAGCCCTAGCCCTAGCCCTAACCCTAACACAAACCCTAGCCCTAGCCCTAGCCCTCGCGCTAAACCTAACCCTAAACCTAACCCTAACCCTAACCCTAACCCTAACCCTAGCCCTAGCCCTAACCCTACCCTAAACCTAACCTGAACTCTAGCCCTAACCCTTGCCCTAACTCTAACCCTAACCCTAACCCTAACCCTAACCCTAACCATAGCCGTAACCCTAACACTACCCTAATCCTACCCCTACCCGTACCCCTACCCCTAACCCTAACCGTAGCCCTGACCCTAATGCTAACCCTGGCCCTAACACTAACCCTAACCCTCACCCTAACCCTAGCCCTGACCCTCACCCTAACCCCAACCCTAACCCTAACCCTAACTCTAACTCTAAGCATAGCCCTTACCCTAACCCTTGCCCTAGCCCTAGCCCTAGCCGTAACCCTCACCCTCACCCTAACCCTAACCCTAACCCTAACCCTAACCCTAACCATAGCCCTTGCCTAACCCTTGCCCTAGCTCTAGCCCTAGCCCTAGCCCTAGCCCTAACCCTAACCCAAGCCCTAACCCTAGCCCTAACCCTAGCCCTAACCTTAGCCCTAACTGTAGCCCTAGCAGTAACCCTAGCCCTAGCCCGAACACTGACCCTAACCCTAACACAAACCCTAACCCTAACCCTAACTCTAACCTTAACCCTAACCCTAACCCAAACCCTAACCCTAACCCTAACTCTAACCTTAACCCTAACCCTAACCCTAACCCACGACCTAACCCTAGCCCTAACCCTAATCCTAACGCTAACCATAACCCTAACCCTAACAAAAAACCATATCCCTAAACCTAAATCTCACCCTAACACTAGCCTTAGCCCTAACCCTCTCACTAACTGTAACCCTAACCCTAATCCTAGCCTAAACGCTATCCCTATCCCTAACCCTAACCCAACACCTACCACTAACCGTAACGCTAACCCAAACCCTAACCAGAACCAGAACCGTAACCCTAACCCTAACCTGAGCCCTAAACCTAACCCTAGCCCTAACCCTAACCCTAAGCCTAACCCTAGCGCTAACCCTAACCTTAACCCTAAACCTAACTATAGCCTTAACCCTAACCCTAGGCCTAGACCTAACCCTACCCCTACCCCTACCCCTAAACCAAACTGTAACCCTAAACTAAAACTGAACCCTAACCCTAACCCTAGCCCTAGCTCTAGTTCTAACCCTAGCCCTAACCCTGACCCTAGCCCTAGCCCTAACCCTAGACCTTACCCTAACTCAAAGCCTACCACTAACCCTAACACAAACCCTAACCATAACCGTAGCCCTAACCCTAATGCTAACCCTAGACCTAACACTAACCAGAACCCTCACCCTAACCCTAGCCCTCACCCTATACCTAACCCGAACCATAACCCTAACCCTAACCCTAACCTAAGCCCTAACCCTAGCCCTAACCCTAGCCCTATCCGTAGCCCTAGCCCTAGCCCTAACCCTAGCCCTAGCCCGAACCCTAACCCTAACACTAACCCTAACCCTAACCCTAGCCCAAAGCGTCACCCTAAAGATAACCCTAACCCTAGACCTAACCCTAACCCTAACCCTAACCCTAAACCTCACCCTAGCCCTAACCCTAACCCAAACCCTAACCCAAACCCTAGCCCTAACCCTAACCCAAAGCCTACCACTAAACCTAACCAAAACCCTAACCATAATCATAAACCTAACCCTAACCCTAGCCCTAACCCTAATGATAACCCTAGCCCAACCCTAACCCTAAAACTAACCCTCACCCTAAACCTAGCCCTCACCCTAACCCTAACTCTACTCCGAACACTAAACCTCACCGAACCCTAACCCTAGCCATGACGCAAGCCCTAACCGTAGCCCTAGCCCTAGCCCTAAACCTAACCCTAACCCTCCCCCTAAACCTAAACCTAACTCTAATGCTAACGCTAACGCCAGCCCTAACCCTAATGCTAACCCTAGCCGTAACCCTCACCGTCACCCTAACCATAGCCCTCACACTGATCCTAAACCTAACCGTAACAATAGCCCTTGACCTAACCCTTGCCCTATCCCTATCCCAATCCCTAGTCCTATCCCTATCCCTATCCCTATCCCTATCCCTATCCCTATCCCTATCCCTATCCCTAGTCCTATCCCTAACCCTAACCCTAACCCTAACCCTAACCCAAGCCCAAACCCTAGCCGTAGCCCTAACCCCACCCTAACCCTAACCCGAACTCTAGCCCTAACCCGAACCCTAGCCCTAACCCTAACACTAACCCTAGCCCTAGCCCTAGCCCTAGCCCGAGCCTTAACCCTAAACCTAACCCTAGCCCAGACCCTATCCCTAAACCTATCCCTACCCCTAAACCTAACCCTAGCACTAACCCTAACCCTAACCCTAGCCCTAGCGCTAACCCTAACGCTAACCCTAACCCTAGCCCTAGCCCTAGCTTTAACCCTAGCCCTAGCCCTAGCCCTAAACCTAACCCCAACCCCAACCCTAACCCTAACCCAAACCATAAACCTACCCCAAACCCTAACCCTAACCCGAACCGAACCCGAACTCAAACCCTAACCCCAACCCCAACCACAACACAACACCAACCGCAACCACAACCGTAAACCTAACCCTAACCCTAACCCTAACCCTGACCTCTACCCCAACCCTAGCCCTAACTCTAACCCTAACCCTAACCCTAACCGTAACCCTAACCGTAACCCCAAACCTAACCCTAGCCCTAACCCTAGACCTTACCCTAACCCAAAGCCTACCACTAACCCTAATACAAACCCTAACCATAACCGTAGCCCTAGCCCTAATGCTCACCCTAGCCCTAACACTAACCAGAACCCTCACCCTAACCCTAGCCCTCACCCTATACCTAACCCTAACCCTAACCCTAACCCTTGCCCTAGCCCAAGCCCTAGCCATAGCCCTAACCCTAACACTAGCCCTAGCCTTAGACCTAACCCTTGTCCGAGCCCTAACCCTCACCATAGCCGTAACCCTAACCCTACCCTAATCCTACCCCTACCCCTCCCCTAACCCTAACCGTAGCCCTGACCCTAATGCTAACCCTGGCCCTAACACTAACCCTAACCCTCACCCTAACCCTAGTCCTGACCCTCACCCTAACCCCAACCGTAACCCTAACCCGAACTCTAACCCTAACCTTAGCCCTTGCCCTAACCCTTGCCCTAGCTCTAGCCCTAGCCCTAGCCCTAACCCTAACCCTAACCCAAGCCCTACCCCTAGACCTAACCCTAGCCCTAACCGTAGCCCTACAGTAACCCTAGCCCTAGCCCGAACACTAACCCTAACCCAAACCCTAACCCTAACCCTAACCCTAACTCTAACCTTAACCCTAACCCTAACCCTAACCCTAACCCTAACCCTAGCCCTAACCCTAATCCTAACGCTAAACATAACCCTAACCCTAACAAAAAACCATATCCCTAAACCTAACTCTCACCCTAACACTAGCCTTAGCCCTAACCCTCTCACTAACTGTAACCCTAACCCTAATCCTAGCCTAAACTCTATCCCTAGCCCTAACCCTAACCCAACACCTACCACTTACCCTAACGCTAACCCAAACCCTAACCAGAACCAGAACCGTAACCCTAACCCTCACCCTAACCCTAGCCCTGACCCTCACCCTAACCCCAACCCTAACCCTAACCCTAACTCTAACTATAAGCATAGCCCTTACCCTAACCCTTGCCCTAGCCCTAGCCCTAGCCGTAACCCTCACCCTAACCCTAACCCTAACCCTAACCCTAAACCTAACCATAGCCCTTGCCTAACCCTTGCCCTAGCTCTAGCCCTAGCCCTAGCCCTAGCCCTAACCCTAACCCAAGCCCTAACCCTAGCCCTAACCCTAGCCCTAACCTTAGCCCTAACTGTAGCCCTAGCAGTAACCCTAGCCCTAGCCCGAACACTGACCCTAACCCTAACACAAACCCTAACCCTAACCCTAACTCTAACCTTAACCCTAACCCTAACCCAAACCCTAACCCTAACCCTAACTCTAACCTTAACCCTAACCCAAACCCTAGCCCTAACCCTAACCCAAAGCCTACCACTAAACCTAACCAACACCCTAACCATAATCATAAACCTAACCCTAACCCTAATGATAACCCTAGCCCTAACCCTAACCCTAAAACTAACCCTCACCCTATACCTAGCCCTCACCCTAACCCTAACTCTACTCCTAACCCTAAACCTCACCGAACCCTAACCCTAGACATGACGCAAGCCCTAACCGTAGCCCTAGCCCTAGCCCTAACCCTAACCCTAACCCTAACCCTAAACCTAAACCTAACTCTAATGCTAACGCTAACGCCAGCCCTAACCCTAATGCTAACCCTAGCCGTAACCCTCACCCTCACCCTCATCCTAACCATAGCCCTCACACTGACCCTAACCCTAACCGTAACAATAGCCCTTGACCTAACCCTTGCCCTATCCCTATCCCTATCCCTATCCCTATCCCTAGTCCTATCCCTAGCCCTAACCCTAACCCTAACCCTAACCCAAGCCCAAACCCTAGCCGTATCCCTAACCCCACCCTAACCCTAACTCTAGCCCTAACCCGAACCCTAGCCCTAAACCTAACACTAACCCTAGCTCTCACTAACTGTAACCTAACCCTAATCCTAGCCTAAACTCTATCCCTAGCCCTAACCCTAACCCAACACCTACCACTAACCATAACGCTAACCCAAACCCTAACCAGAACCAGAACCGTAACCCTAAACCTAACCCGAGCCCTAAACCTAACCCTAGCCCTAACCCTAGCCCTAACCCTAACCCTAAGCCTAACCCTAGCGCTAACCCTAACCCTAAACCTAACTATAGCCTTAACCCTAACCCTAGGCCTAGACCTACCCCTACCCCTACCCCTACCCCTAAACCAAACTGTAACCCTAAACTGAAACTGAACCCTAACCCTAACCCTAGCCCTAGCTCTAGTTCTAAACCTAGCCCTAAACCTTACCCTAGCCCTAGCCCTAACCCTAGACCTTACCCTAACCCAAAGCCTACCACTAACCCTAATACAAACCCTCACCCTAACCCTAGCCCTCACCCTATACCTAACCCTAACCCTAACCCTAACCCTTGCCCTAGCCCAAGCCCTAGCCATAGCCCTAACCCTAACACTAGCCCAAGCCTTAGCCCTAACCCTTGTCCGAGCCCTAACCCTAACCATAGCCGTAACCCTAACCCTACCCTAATCCTACCCCTACCCCTTCCCATAACCCTAACCGTAGCCCTGACCCTAATGCTAACCCTGGCCCTAACACTAACCCTAACCCTCACCCTAACCCTAGTCCTGACCCTCACCCTAACCCCAACCGTAACCCTAACCCGATCTCTAACCCTAACCATAGCCCTTGCCCTAACCCTTGCCCTAGCCCTAGCCCTAGCCCGAGCCCTAACCCTCACCCTCACCCTAACCCTAACCCTAACCCTAACCCTAACCCTAACCCTAACCATAGCCGTAACCCTAACACTACCCTAATCCTACCCCTACCCGTACCCCTACCCCTAACCCTAACCGTAGCCCTGACCCTAATGCTAACCCTGGCCCTAACACTAACCCTAACCCTCACCCTAACCCTAGCCCTGACCCTCACCCTAACCCCAACCCTAACCCTAACCCTAACTCTAACTCTAAGCATAGCCCTTACCCTAACCCTTGCCCTAGCCCTAGCCCTAGCCGTAACCCTCACCCTCACCCTCACCCTAACCCTAACCCTAACCCTAACCCTAACCATAGCCCTTGCCTAACCCTTGCCCTAGCTCTAGCCCTAGCCCTAGCCCTAGCCCTAACCCTAACCCAAGCCCTAACCCTAGCCCTAACCCTAGCCCTAACCTTAGCCCTAACTGTAGCCCTAGCAGTAACCCTAGCCCTAGCCCGAACACTGACCCTAACCCTAACACAAACCCTAACCCTAACCCTAACTCTAACCTTAACCCTAACCCTAACCCTAACCCACGACCTAACCCTAGCCCTAACCCTAATCCTAACGCTAACCATAACCCTAACCCTAACAAAAAACCATATCCCTAAACCTAAATCTCACCCTAACACTAGCCTTAGCCCTAACCCTCTCACTAACTGTAACCCTAACCCTAATCCTAGCCTAAACGCTATCCCTATCCCTAACCCTAACCCAACACCTACCACTAACCGTAACGCTAACCCAAACCCTAACCAGAACCAGAACCGTAACCCTAACACTAACCTGAGCCCTAAACCTAACCCTAGCCCTAACCCTAACCCTAAGCCTAACCCTAGCGCTAACCCTAACCTTAACCCTAAACCTAACTATAGCCTTAACCCTAACCCTAGGCCTAGACCTAACCCTACCCCTACCCCTACCCCTAAACCAAACTGTAACCCTAAACTAAAACTGAACCCTAACCCTAACCCTAGCCCTAGCTCTAGTTCTAACCCTAGCCCTAACCCTGACCCTAGCCCTAGCCCTAACCCTAGACCTTACCCTAACTCAAAGCCTACCACTAACCCTAACACAAACCCTAACCATAACCGTAGCCCTAACCCTAATGCTAACCCTAGACCTAACACTAACCAGAACCCTCACCCTAACCCTAGCCCTCACCCTATACCTAACCCGAACCATAACCCTAACCCTAACCCTAACCTAAGCCCTAACCCTAGCCCTAACCCTAGCCCTATCCGTAGCCCTAGCCCTAGCCCTAACCCTAGCCCTAGCCCGAACCCTAACCCTAACCCTAACCCTAACCCTAACCCTAGCCCAAAGCGTCACCCTAAAGATAACCCTAACCCTAGACCTAACCCTAACCCTAACCCTAACCCTAAACCTCACCCTAGCCCTAACCCTAACCCAAACCCTAACCCAAACCCTAGCCCTAACCCTAACCCAAAGCCTACCACTAAACCTAACCAAAATCCTAACCATAATCATAAACCTAACCCTAACCCTAGCCCTAACCCTAATGATAACCCTAGCCCAACCCTAACCCTAAAACTAACCCTCACCCTAAACCTAGCCCTCACCCTAACCCTAACTCTACTCCGAACACTAAACCTCACCGAACCCTAACCCTAGCCATGACGCAAGCCCTAACCGTAGCCCTAGCCCTAGCCCTAAACCTAACCCTAACCCTCCCCCTAAACCTAAACCTAACTCTAATGCTAACGCTAATGCCAGCCCTAACCCTAATGCTAACCCTAGCCGTAACCCTCACCCTCACCCTAACCATAGCCCTCACACTGATCCTAAACCTAACCGTAACAATAGCCCTTGACCTAACCCTTGCCCTATCCCTATCCCAATCCCTAGTCCTATCCCTATCCCTATCCCTATCCCTAGTCCTATCCCTAACCCTAACCCTAACCCTAACCCTAACCCAAGCCCAAACCCTAGCCGTAGCCCTAACCCCACCCTAACCCTAACCCGAACTCTAGCCCTAACCCGAACCCTAGCCCTAACCCTAACACTAACCCTAGCCCTAGCCCTAGCCCTAGCCCTAGCCCTAGCCCGAGCCTTAACCCTAAACCTAACCCTAGCCCAGACCCTATCCCTAAACCTATCACTACCCCTAAACCTAACCCTAGCACTAACCCTAACCCTAACCCTAGCCCTAGCGCTAACCCTAACGCTAACCCTAACCCTAGCCCTAGCCCTAGCTTTAACCCTAGCCCTAGCCCTAGCCCTAAACCTAACCCCAACCCCAACCCTAACCCTAACCCAAACCATAAACCTACCCCAAACCCTAACCCTAACCCGAACCGAACCCGAACTCAAACCCTAACCCCAACCCCAACCACAACACAACACCAACCGCAACCACAACCGTAAACCTAACCCTAACCCTAACCCTAACCCTGACCTCTACCCCAACCCTAGCCCTAACTCTAACCCTAACCCTAACCCTAACCCTAACCGTAACCCTAACCGTAACCCCAAACCTAACCCTAGCGCTAGCCCTAACATTAACCCTAACCCTAGCCCTAACCCTAGACCTTACCCTAACCCAAAGCCTACCACTAACCCTAATACAAACCCTAACCATAACCGTAGCCCTAGCCCTAATGCTCACCCTAGCCCTAACACTAACCAGAACCCTCACCCTAACCCTAGCCCTCACCCTATACCTAACCCTAACCCTAACCCTAACCCTTGCCCTAGCCCAAGCCCTAGCCATAGCCCTAACCCTAACACTAGCCCTAGCCTTAGACCTAACCCTTGTCCGAGCCCTAACCCTAACCATAGCCGTAACCCTAACCCTACCCTAATCCTACCCCTACCCCTCCCCTAACCCTAACCGTAGCCCTGACCCTAATGCTAACCCTGGCCCTAACACTAACCCTAACCCTCACCCTAACCCTAGTCCTGACCCTCACCCTAACCCCAACCGTAACCCTAACCCGAACTCTAACCCTAACCTTAGCCCTTGCCCTAACCCTTGCCCTAGCTCTAGCCCTAGCCCTAGCCCTAACCCTAACCCTAACCCAAGCCCTACCCCTAGACCTAACCCTAGCCCTAACCGTAGCCCTAGCAGTAACCCTAGCCCTAGCCCGAACACTAACCCTAACCCAAACCCTAACCCTAACCCTAACCCTAACTCTAACCTTAACCCTAACCCTAACCCTAACCCTAACCCTAGCCCTAACCCTAATCCTAACGCTAAACATAACCCTAACCCTAACAAAAAACCATATCCCTAAACCTAACTCTCACCCTAACACTAGCCTTAGCCCTAACCCTCTCACTAACTGTAACCCTAACCCTAATCCTAGCCTAAACTCTATCCCTAGCCCTAACCCTAACCCAACACCTACCACTTACCCTAACGCTAACCCAAACCCTAACCAGAACCAGAACCGTAACCCTAACCCTCACCCTAACCCTAGCCCTGACCCTCACCCTAACCCCAACCCTAACCCTAACCCTAACTCTAACTCTAAGCATAGCCCTTACCCTAACCCTTGCCCTAGCCCTAGCCCTAGCCGTAACCCTCACCCTAACCCTAACCCTAACCCTAACCCTAACCCTAACCGTAACCCTAACCGTAACCCCAAACCTAACCCTAGCCCTAGCCCTAACATTAACCCTAACCCTAGCCCTAACCCTAGACCTTACCCTAACCCAAAGCCTACCACTAACCCTAATACAAACCCTAACCATAACCGTAGCCCTAACCCTAATGCTTACCCTAGCCCTAACACTAACCAGAACCCTCACCCTAACCCTAGCCCTCACCCTATACCTAACCCTAACCCTAACCCTAACCCTAACCCTTGCCCTAGCCGAAGCCCTAGCCATACCTCTAACCCTAACACTAGCCCTAGCCTTAGCCCTAACCCTTGTCCGAGCCCTAACCCTAACCATAGCCGTAACCCTAACCCTACCCTAATCCTACCCCTACCCCTACCCGTAACCCTAACTGTAGCCCTGACCCTAATGCTAACCCTGGCCCTAACACTAACCCTAACCCTCACCCTAACCCTAGTCCTGACCCTCACCCTAACCCCAACCGTAACCCTAACCCGAACTCTAACCCTAACCATAGCCCTTGCCCTAACCCTTGCCCTAGCCCTAGCCCTAGCCCTAGCCCTAGCCCTAACCCTCACCCTAACCCTAACCCTAACCCTAACCCTAACCATAGCCCTTGCCCTAACCCTTGCCCTAGCCCTAGCCCTAGCCCTAACCCTAAACCTAACCCAAGCCCTAACCCTAGCCCTAACCCTAGGCCTAACCGTAGCCCTAGCAGTAACCCTAGCCCTAGCCCTAGCACGAACACTAACCCTAACCCTAACCCAAACCCTAACCCTAACCCTAACTCTAACCTTAACCCTAAACCTAACCATAACCCTAACCCTAACCCTAACCCTAACCCTCGACCTAACCCTAGCCCTAACCCTAATCCTAACGCTAACCATAACCCTAACCCTAACAAAAAAACATATCCCTAAACCTAAATCTCACCCTAACCCTAGTCTTAGCCCTAACCCTCTCACTAACTGTAACCCTAACCCTAATCCTAGCCCAAACCCTAACCCTAGCCCTAACCCAACCCCTACCACTAACCCTAACCCTAACCCAAACCCTAACCAGAACCGTAACCCTAAACATAACACTAACCCGAGCCCTAAACCTGAACCTAGCCCTAACCCTAACCATAACCCTAACCCTAGCGCTAATCCTAACTCTAACGCTAACCCTAAACCTAACCCTAGCCCTAACCCTAACCCTAGGCCTAGCCGTAACCATACCCCTACCCCTACCCCTGCCCCTAACCCAAACTGTAACCCTAAACTGAACCTGAACCTGAACCTGAACCCTAACCCTAGTCCTAGCTCTAGCTCTAACCCTAGCCCTAACCGTTACCTAGCCCTAGCCCTAGCCCTAACCCTAGCCCTAATCCTAGCCCGAACCCTAACCCTAACCCTAGCCCTAGCCCTAAACCTAACCCTAGCCCTAACCCTAACCCTAACCCTAACCCTAACCCTAACCCTAACCCTAGCCCTAGCCCTAACACTAACACTAACACTAACACTAACACTAACCCTATCCCTATCCCTATCCCTATCCCTATCCCTATCCCAAGCCCTAGCCCTAGCTCTAACACTACAACTAACCCTAGCCCTACCCCTAAACCTGCCCCTAAGTCTAACCCTAACCCTACACCTAAACCTAACCCTAACCCTAACCCAAACCCTAACCCAAACCCTAGCCCTAACCCTAACCCTAACCCAAAGCCTACCAATAAACCTAACCAAAACCCTAACCATAATCATAAACCTAACCCTAACCCTAACCCTAGCCCTAACCCTAATGATAACCCTAGACCTAACCCTAACCCTAACCCTAACCCTAACCCTAAACCTAACCCTAACCCTAACCATAACCCTAACCCTAACCCAAACAGTATCCCTAACCCTAACCCTGACCCTTACCCTAGGCTTAGCCCTAGCCCTCTCACTTACCATAAACCTAACCCTAACCCTAGCCCAAACCCTGACCCTAGCCCTAACCCTAACCCAACCCCTACCACTAACCCTAAACCTAACCCAAACACTAACCGTAACAGTAACCCTAACCCTAACCCGAGCCCTAAACCTAACCCTATCACTAACCCTAAACGTAACCCTAGCATTAACCCTAACGCTAAGCCTAAGCCTAAACCTAACCTTAGCCCTAATTCTAACCCTAGGCCTAGCCCTAACCCTAGCCCTAGCCCTACCCTACCCCTACCCCTAACTCAAACTGTAACCCTAAACTGAACCTGAACCCTAATGCTAGCCCTAACTCTAGCTCTAACGCATGTCCTAACCGTTACCCTAGCCCTAGCCCTAGCGCTAACACTAGCCCTAGCCCTAATCCTAACCCTAACCCTAACCCAAACCCTAGCCCTAACCCTAACCCTAATCCAAACCGTATCCCTAAACCTAAGCCTACCCCTAACCCTAGCCCTAGCCCTAACCCTAACCCTAACACTAATTCTAACCCTATCCGGAACCCGAACCCAAACTCAAACCCTAACCCCAACCCCAACCACAACACGACAGCAACCACAACCCCAACCGTAACCCTAACCCTAACCTCAACCCCAACCCCAGCCCTAGCCCTAACCCTAGACCTTACCCTAGCCCTATCCGTAGCCCTAGCCCTAGCCCTAACCCTAGCCCTAGCCCGAACCCTAACCCTAACCCTAAACCTAACCCTAACCCTAACCCTAACCCTAGCCCAAAGCGTCACCCTAACGATAACCCTAACCCTAGAACTAACCCTAAACCTAACCCTAACCCTAAACCTCACCCTAGCCCTAACCCTAACCCAAACCCTTACCCTAACCCTAACCCTAACCCAAACAGTATCCCTAACCCTAAGCATAACCCTAGGCTTAGCCCTAACGCTCTCACTTACAATAACCCTAACCCTAACCCTAGCCCCAACCCTGACCCTAGCCCTAACCCTAACCCAACCCCTACCACTAACCCTAACCCTAACCCAAACCCTAAACATAACCGTAACCCTAACCCTAACCCGAGCCCTAAACCTAACCCTATCCCTAACCCTAAACGTAACCCTAGCGCTAACCCTAACGCTAACCCTAACCCTAAACCTAAACTTAGCCCTAATTCTAACCCTAGGCCTAGCCCTAACCCTAGCCCTAGCCCTACCCTAGCCCTACCCCTAACTCAAACTGTAACCCTAAACTGAACCTGAACCCTAACGCTAGCCCTAACTCTAGCTCTAACGCATGTCCTAACCGTTACCCTAGCCCTAGCCCTAGCCCTAACACTAGCCCTAGCCCTAACCCTAACCCTAACCCTAACCCTAAACATAACCCAAGCCCTAACCCTAGCCGTAGCCCTAACCCCACCCTAACCCTAACCCGAACTCTAGCCCTAACCCGAACCATAGCCCTAACCCTAACCCTAACCCTAGCCCTAGCCCTAGCCCTAGCCCTAGCCCTATACCTAGCCCTAGCCCGAGCCTTAACCCTAAACCTAACCCTAGCCCAGACCCTATCCCTAAACCTATCCCTACCCCTACACCTAACCCTATCCCTAACCCTAAACGTAACCCTAGCGCTAACCCTAGCGCTAACCCTAACCCTAAACCTAACCTTAGCCCTAATTGTAACCCTAGGCCTAGCCCTAACCCTAGCCCTAGCCCTACCCTACCCCTACCCCTAACTCAAACTGTAACCCTAAACTGAACCTGAACCCTAACGCTAGCCCTAACTCTAGCTCTAACGCATGTCCTAACCGTTACCCTAGCCCTAGTCCTAACACTAGCCCTAGCCCTAATCCTAACCCTAACCCTAACCCAAACCCTAACCCAAACCCTAGCCCTAACCCTAACCCAAAGCCTACCACTAAACCTAACCAAAACCCTAACCATAATCATAAACCTAACCCTAACCCTAGCCCTAACCCTAATGATAACCCTAGCCCTAACCCTAACCCTAAAACTAACCCTCACCCTAAACCTAGCCCTCACCCTAACCCTAACTCTACTCCTAACCCTAAACCTCACCAAACCCTAACCCTAGCCATAACGCAAGCCCTAACCGTAGGCCTAGCCCTAGCCCTAACCCTAACCCTAACCCTAAACCTAAACCTAACTCTAATGCTAACGCTAACGCCAGCCCTAACCCTAATGCTAACCCTAGCCGTAACCCTCACCCTCACCCTAACCATAGCCCTCACACTGACCCTAAACTTAACCGTAACAATAGCCCTTGACCTAACCCTTGCCCTAGCCCTAGCCCTATCCCTAGCCCTAGTCCTATCCCTATCACTATCCCTATCCCTAGTCCTATCCCTAGCCCTAACCCTAACCCAAGCACAAACCCTAGCCGTAGCCCTAACCCCACCCTAACCCTAACCCGAACTCTAGCCCTAACCCGAACCCTAGCCCTAACCCTAACACTAACCCTAGCCCTAGCCCTAGCCCTAGCCCTATCCCTAGCCCTAGCCCTAGCCCTAGCCCGAGCCTTAACCCTAAACCTAACCCTAGCCCAGACACTATCCCTAAACCTATCCCTACCCCTAAACCTAACCCTAGCCCTAGCCCTAACCCTAACCCTAACCCTAGTCCTAGCGCTAACCCTAACGCTAACCCTAACCCTAGCCCTAGCCCTAGCTTTAACCCTAGCCCTAGCCCTAAACCTAACCCCAACCCCAACCCTAACCCTAACCCAAACCATAAACCTACCCCAGACCCTAACCCTAACCCTAACCCGAACCGAACCCGAACTCAAACCCTAACCCCAACCCCAACCACAACACAACACCAACCGCAACCACAACCGTAAACCTAATCCTAACCCTAACCCTAACCCTAACCTCTACCCCAACCCTAGCCCTAACTCTAACCCTAACCCTAACCCTAACCGTAACCCTAACCGTAACCCCAAACCTAACCCTAGCCCTAGCCCTAACATTAACCCTAACCCTAGCCCTAACCCTAGACCTTACCCTAACCCAAAGCCTACCACTAACACTAATACAAACCCTAACCATAACCGTTGCCCTAACCCTAATGCTAACCCTAGCCCTAACACTAACCAGAACCCTCACCCTAACCCTAGCCCTCACCCTATACCTAACCTTAACCCTAACCCTTGCCCTAGCCCAAGACCTAGCCATAGCCCTAACCCTAACACTAGCCCTAGCCTTAGACCTAACCCTTGTCCGAACTCTAACCCTAACCATAGCCCTTGCCCTAACCCTTGCCCTAGCCCTAGCCCGAGCCCTAGCCCTAGCCCTAACCCTCACCCTCAACCTCACCCTCACCCTAACCCTAACCCTAACCCTAACCATAGCCCTTGCCCTAACCCTTGCCCTAGCCCTAGCCCTAGCCCTAACCCTAACCCTAACCCAAGCCCTACCCCTAGCCCTAACCCTAGCCCTAACCGTAGCCCTAGCAGTAACCCTAGCCCTAGCCCGAACACTAACCCTAACCCAAACCCTAACCCTAACCCTAACTCTAACCTTAACCCTAACCCTAACCCTAACCCTAACCCTAACCCTAACCCTAACCCTCGACCTAACCCTAGCCCTAACCCTAATCCTAACGCTAACCATAACCCTAACCCTAACAAAAAAACATATCCCTAAACCTAAATCTCACCCTAACACTAGCCTTAGCCCTAACCCTCTCACTAACTGTAACCCTAACCCTAATCCTAGCCTAAACTCTATACCTAGCACTAACCCTAACCCAACACCTACCACTAACCCTAACCCTAACGCTAACCCAAACCCTAACCAGAACCAGAACCGTAACCCTAACCCTAACCCGAGCCCTAAACCTAACCCTAGCCCTAACCCTAACCCTAAGCCTAACCCTAGCGCTAACCCTAACCCTAACCCTAAACCTAACTATAGCCTTAACCCAAACCCTAGGCCTAGACCTAACCCTACCCCTACCCCTACCCCTAAACCAAACTGTAACCCTAAACTAAAACTGAACCCTAACCCTAACCCTAGCCCTAGCTCTAGTTCTAAACCTAGCCCTAACCCTGACCCTAGCCCTAGCCCTAACCCTAGACCTTACCCTAACTCAAAGCCTACCACTAACCCTAACACAAACCCTAACCATAACCGTAGCCCTAACCCTAATGCTAACCCTAGCCCTAACACTAACCAGAACCCTCACCCTAACCCTAGCCCTCAACCTATACCTAACCCGAACCCTAACCCTAACCCTAACCCTAACCTAAGCCCTAACCCTAGCCCTAACCCTAGCCCTATCCGTAGCCCTAGCCCTAGCCCTAACCCTAACCCTAGCCCTAGCCCTAACCCTAACCCTAACACTAATTCTAACCCTATCCGGAACCCGAACCCAAACTCAAACCCTAACCCCAACCCCAACCACAACACGACACCAACCACAACCCCAACCGTAACCCTCACCCTAACCTCAACCCCAACCCCAGCCCTAACCCTAACCCTAACCCTAAACCTAACCCTAGCCCTGACCCTAACTCTAACCCAAATCCTAAACCTAACCCAAACCCTAACCCTAGCCATAACCCTAACCCTAACCTTAGCCCAAACCCTAACCCTAGACCTAACCCTAACCCAAAGCCTACCACAAACCCTAACCCAAACCCTAACCATAACCATAGCCCTAACCCTGACCCTAACCGTAGCCCTAACCCTAATGCTAACCCTAGCCCTAACACTAACCCTAACCCTCACCCTAACCCTAGCCCTCACCCTAACCCTGACCCTAACCCTAACCCTAACCATAACCCTAACCATAGCCCTTGCCGTAACCCTTGCCGTAGCCCTAACCCTAGCCCTAACCCTAGTCGTAACCATAGCCCTAGCCCTAACCCTAGCCCTAGCCCGAACCCTAACCCTAACCCTAACACTAACCCTAACCCTAACCCTAACCCTAACCCTAACCCTAACCATAACCCTAACCCTAACCCTAGACCTAACCCTAACCCTAACCCTAACCCTAACCCTAGCCCTAACCCTAAGCCTAACCCAAACCATATCCCTAAACCTAAGCCTAACCCTAACACTAGCCTTAGCCCTAACCCTCTCACTAACTGTAACCTAACCCTAATCATAGCCTAAACTCTATCCCTATCCCTAACCCTAACCCAACACCTACCACTAACCGTAACGCTAACCCAAACCCTAACCAGAACCAGAACCGTAACCCAAAACCTAACCCGAGCCCTAAACCTAACCCTAGCCCTAACCCTAACCCTAAGCCTAACCCTAGCGCTAACCCTAACCCTAACCCTAAACCTAACTATAGCCTTAACCCTAACCCTAGGCCTAGACCTAACCCTACCCCTATGCCTACCCCTAAACCAAACTGTAACCCTAAACTGAAACTGAACCCTAACCCTAACCCTAGCCCTAGCTCTAGTTCTAAACCTAGCCCTAACCCTTACCCTAGCCCTAGCCCTAACCCTAGACCTTACCCTAACCCAAAGCCTACCACTAACCCTAATACCAACCCTAACCATAACCGTAGCCCTAACCCTAATGCTTACCCTAGCCCTAACACTAACCAGAACCCTCACCCTAACCCTAGCCCTCACCCTATACCTAACCCTAACCCTAACCTTAACCCTTGCCCTAGCCATAGCCCTAACCCTAACACTAGCCCTAGCCTTAGCCCTAACCCTTGTCCGAGCCCTAACCCTAACCATAGCCGTAACCCTAACCCTAACCTAATCCTACCCCTACCCCTACCCCTAACCCTAACCGTAGCCCTGACCCTAATGCTAACCCTGGCCCTAACACTAACCCTAACCCTCACGCTAACCCTAGTCCTGACCCTCACCCTAACCCCAACCGTAACCCTAACCCGAACTCTAACCCTAATCATAGCCCTAGCCCTAACCCTCACCCTAACCCTAACCCTAACCCTAACCCTAAACCTAAACATAGCCCTTGCCCTAACCCTTGCCCTAGCCCTAGCCCTAACCCTAACCCTAACCCAAGCCCTAACCCTAGCCCTAACCCTAGACCTAACCGTAGCCCTAGCATTAACCCTAGCCCTAGCCCGAACACTAACCCTAACCCTAACCCAAACCCTAACCCTAACCCTAACCCTAACCTTAACCCTAACCCTAACCCTAACCCTAACCCTAACCCTAACCCTCGACCTAACCCTAGCCCTAACCCTAATCCTAACGCTAACCATAACCCTAACCCTAACAAAAAACCATATTCCTAAACCTAAATCTCACCCTAACACTAGCCTTAGCCCTAACCCTCTCACTAACTGTAACCCTAAACCTAATCCTAGCCCTAGCTCTAGTTCTAACCCTAGCCCTAACCCTTTCCCTAGCCCTAGCCCTAACCCTAGACCTTACCCTAGCCCTATCCGTAGCCCTAGCCCTAGCCCTAACCCTAGCCCTAGCCCGAACCCTAACCCTAACCCTAAACCTAACCCTAACCCTAGCCCAAAGCGTCACCCTAACGATAACCCTAACCCTAGACCTAACCCTAACCCTAACCCTAACCCTAAACCTCACCCTAGCCCTAACCCTAACCCAAACCCTTACCCTAACCCTAACCCTAACCCAAACAGTATCCCTAACCCTAAGCATAACCCTAGGCTTAGCCCTAACCCTCTCACTTACAATAACCCTAACCCTAACCCTAGCCCCAACCCTGACCCTAGCCCTAACCCTAACCCAACCCCTACCACTAACCCTAACCCTAACCCTAACCATAACCGTAACCCTAACCCTAACCCGAGCCCTAAACTTAACCCTATCCCTAACCCTAAACGTAACCCTAGCGCTAACCCTAACGCTAAGCCTAAGCCTAAACCTAACCTTAGCCCTAATTCTAACCCTAGGCCTAGCCCTAACCCTAGCCCTAGCCCTACCCTACCCCTACCCCTAACTCAAACTGTAACCCTAAACTGAACCTGAACCCTAACGCTAGCCCTAAATCTAGCTCTAACGCATGTCCTAACCATTAACCTAGCCCTAATCCTAACCCTAACCCTAACCCAAACCCTAACCCAAACCCTAGCCCTAACCCTAACCCAAAGCCTACCACTAAACCTAACCAAAACCCTAACCATAATCATAAACCTAACCCTAACCCTAGCCCTAACCCTAATGATAACCCTAGCCCTAACCCAAACCCTAAAACTAACCCTCACCCTAAACCTAGCCCTCACCCTAACCCTAACTCTACTCCTAACCCTAAACCTCACCGAACCCTAACCCTAGCCATAACGCTAGCCCTAACCGTAGCTCTAGCCCTAGCCCTAACCCTAACCCTAACCCTAACCCTAACCATAAACCTAAACCTAACTCTAACGCTAACGCCAGCCCTAACCCTAATGCTAACCCTAGCCGTAACCCTCATCCTCACCCTCACCCTAACCATAGCCCTCACACTGACCCTAACCCTAACTGTAACAATAGCCCTCGACCTAACCCTAGCCCTAACCCTAATCCTAACGCTAACCATAACCCTAACCCTAACAAAAAAACATATCCCTAAACCTAAATCTCACCCTAACACTGGCCTTAGCCCTAACCCTCTCACTAACTGTAACCCTAACCCTAATCCTAGCCTAAACTCTATCCCTAGCCCTAACCCTAACCCAACACCTACCACTAACCCTAACCCTAACGCTAACCCAAACCCTAACCAGAACCAGAACCGTAACCCTAACCCTAACCCGAGCCCTAAACTTAACCCTAGCCCTAACCCTAACCCTAAGCCTAACCCTAGCGCTAAACCTAACCCTAACCCTAAACCTAACTATAGCCTTAACCCAAACCCTAGGCCTAGACCTACCCCTACCCCTACCCCTACCCCTAAACCAAACTGTAACCCTAAACTAAAACTGAACCCTAACCCTAACCCTAGCCCTAGCTCTAGTTCTAAACCTAGCCCTAACCCTGACCCTAGCCCTAGCCCTAACCCTAGACCTTACCCTAACTCAAAGCCTACCACTAACCCTAACACAAACCCTAACCATAACCGTAGCCCTAACCCTAATGCTAACCCTAGCCCTAACACTAACCAGAACCCTCACCCTAACCCTAGGCCTCACCCTATACCTAACCCGAACCATAAACCTAACCCTAACCCTAACCCTAACCTAAGACCTAACCCTAGCCCTAACCCTAGCCCTATCCGTAGCCCTAGCCCTAGCCCTAACCCTAGCCCTAGCCCGAACCCGAACCCTAACCCTAACCCTAACCCTAGCCAAAAGCGTCACCCTAACGATAACCCTAACCCTAGACCTAACCCTAACCCTAACCCTAACCCTAAACCTCACCCTAGCCCTAACCCTAACCCTAACCCTAACCCTAACCCTAACCCTTACCCTAACCCTAACCCTAACCCTAATCCTAACCGAAACAGTATCCCTAACCCTAACCATAACCCTAGGCTTAGCCCTAACCCTCTCACTTACAATAACCCTAACCCTAACCCTAGCCCCAACCCTGACCCTAGCCCTAACCCTAACCCAACCCCTACCACTAACCCTAACCCTAACCCAAACCCTAACCATAACCGTAACCCTAACCCTAACCCGAGCCCTAAACCTAACGCTATCCCTAACCCTAAACGTAACCCTAGCGCTAACCCTAACGCTAACCCTAACCCTAAACCTAACCTTAGCCCTAATTCTAACCCTAGGCCTAGCCCTAACCCTAGCCCTAGCCCTACCCTACCCCTACCCCTAACTCAAACTGTAACCCTAAACTGAACCTGAACCCTAACGCTAGCCCTAAATCTAGCTCTAACGCATGTCCTAACAGTTACCCAGCCCTAGCCCTAGCCCTAAGACTAGCCCTAGCCCTAATCCTAACCCTAACCCTAACCCTAACCCTAACCCAAGCCCTAACCCTAGCCGTAGCCCTAACCCCACCCTAACCCTAACCCGAACCCTAGCCCTAACCCTGACCCTAGCCCTAGCCCTAACCCTAGACCTTACCCTAACTCAAAGCCTACCACTAACCCTAACACAAACCCTAACCATAACCGTAGCCCTAACCCTAATGCTAACCCTAGCCCTAACACTAACCAGAACCCTCACCCTAACCCTAGCCCTCACCCTATACCTAACCTTAACCCTAACCCTTGCCCTAGCCCAAGACCTAGCCATAGCCCTAACCCTAACACTAGCCCTAGCCTTAGACCTAACCCTTGTCCGAACTCTAACCCTAACCATAGCCCTTGCCCTAACCCTTGCCCTAGCCCTAGCCCGAGCCCTAGCCCTAGCCCTAACCCTCACCCTCACCCTCACCCTAACCCTAACCCTAACCCTAACCATAGCCCTTGCCCTAACCCTTGCCCTAGCCCTAGCCCTAGCCCTAACCCTAACCCTAACCCAAGCCCTACCCCTAGCCGTAACCCTAGCCCTAACCGTAGCCCTAGCAGTAACCCTAGCCCTAGCCCGAACACTAACCCTAACCCAAACCCTAACCCTAACCCTAACTCTAACCTTAACCCTAACCCTAACCCTAACCCTAACCCTAACCCTAACCCTCGACCTAACCCTAGCCCTAACCCTAATCCTAACGCTAACCATAACCCTAACCCTAACAAAAAAACATATCCCTAAACCTAAATCTCACCCTAACACTAGCCTTAGCCCTAACCCTCTCACTAACTGTAACCCTAACCCTAATCCTAGCCTAAACTCTATACCTAGCACTAACCCTAACCCAACACCTACCACTAACCCTAACCCTAACGCTAACCCAAACCCTAACCAGAACCAGAACCGTAACCCTAACCCTAACCCGAGCCCTAAACCTAACCCTAGCCCTAACCCTAACCCTAAGCCTAACCCTAGCGCTAACCCTAACCCTAACCCTAAACCTAACTATAGCCTTAACCCAAACCCTAGGCCTAGACCTAACCCTACCCCTACCCTACCCATAAACCAAACTGTAACCCTAAACTAAAACTGAACCCTAACCCTAACCCTAGCCCTAGCTCTAGTTCTAAACCTAGCCCTAACCCTGACCCTAGCCCTAGCCCTAACCCTAGACCTTACCCTAACTCAAAGCCTACCACTAACCCTAACACAAACCCTAACCATAACCGTAGCCCTAACCCTAATGCTAACCCTAGCCCTAACACTAACCAGAACCCTCACCCTAACCCTAGCCCTCAACCTATACCTAACCCGAACCCTAACCCTAACCCTAAACCTAACCCTAACCTAAGCCCTAACCCTAGCCCTAACCCTAGCCCTATCCGTAGCCCTAGCCCTAGCCCTAACCCTAACCCTAGCCCTAGCCCTAACCCTAACCCTAACACTAATTCTAACCCTATCCGGAACCCGAACCCAAACTCAAACCCTAACCCCAACCCCAACCACAACACGACACCAACCACAACCCCAACCGTAACCCTCACCCTAACCTCAACCCCAACCCCAGCCCTAACCCTAACCCTAACCCTAAACCTAACCCTAGCCCTAACCCTAACTCTAACCCAAATCCTAAACCTAACACAAACCCTAACCCTAGCCATAACCCTAACCCTAACCTTAGCCCAAACCCTAACCCTAGACCTAACCCTAACCCAAAGCCTACCACAAACCCTAACCCAAACCCTAACCATAACCATAGCCCTAACCCTGACCCTAACCGTAGCCCTAACCCTAATGCTAACCCTAGCCCTAACACTAACCCTAACCCTCACCCTAACCCTAGCCCTCACCCTAACCCTGACCCTAACCCTAACCCTAACCATAACCCTAACCATAGCCCTTGCCGTAACCCTTGCCGTAGCCCTAACCCTAGCCCTAACCCTAGTCGTAACCATAGCCCTAGCCCTAACCCTAGCCCTAGCCCGAACCCTAACCCTAACCCTAACACTAACCCTAACCCTAACCCTAACCCTAACCCTAACCCTAACCATAACCCTAACCCTAACCCTAGACCTAACCCTAACCCTAACCCTAACCCTAGCCCTAACCCTAAGCCTAACCCAAACCATATCCCTAAACCTAAGCCTAACCCTAACACTAGCCTTAGCCCTAACCCTCTCACTAACTGTAACCTAACACTAATCATAGCCTAAACTCTATCCCTAGCCCTAACCCTAACCCAACACCTACCACTAACCGTAACGCTAACCCAAACCCTAACCAGAACCAGAACCGTAACCCAAAACCTAACCCGAGCCCTAAACCTAACCCTAGCCCTAACCCTAACCCTAAGCCTAACCCTAGCGCTAACCCTAACCCTAACCCTAAACCTAACTATAGCCTTAACCCTAACCCTAGGCCTAGACCTAACCCTACCCCTATGCCTACCCCTAAACCAAACTGTAACCCTAAACTGAAACTGAACCCTAACCCTAACCCTAGCCCTAGCTCTAGTTCTAAACCTAGCCCTAACCCTTACCCTAGCCCTAGCCCTAACCCTAGACCTTACCCTAACCCAAAGCCTACCACTAACCCTAATACCAACCCTAACCATAACCGTAGCCCTAACCCTAATGCTTACCCTAGCCCTAACACTAACCAGAACCCTCACCGTAACCCTAGCCCTCACCCTATACCTAACCCTAACCCTAACCTTAACCCTTGCCCTAGCCATAGCCCTAACCCTAACACTAGCCCTAGCCTTAGCCCTAACCCTTGTCCGAGCCCTAACCCTAACCATAGCCGTAACCCTAACCCTACCCTAATCCTACCCCTACCCCTACCCCTAACCCTAACCGTAGCCCTGACCCTAATGCTAACCCTGGCCCTAACACTAACCCTAACCCTCACGCTAACCCTAGTCCTGACCCTCACCCTAACCCCAACTGTAACCCTAACCCGAACTCTAACCCTAATCATAGTCCTTGCCCTAACCCTTGCCCTAGCCCTAGCCCTAGCCCTAGCCCTAACCCTCACCCTAACCCTAACCCTAACCCTAACCCTAACCATAGCCCTTGCCCTAACCCTTGCCCTAGCCCTAGCCCTAGCCCTAACCCTAACCCTAACCCAAGCCCTACCCCTAGCCCTACCCCTAACCCTTACCGTAGCCCTAGCAGTAACCCTAGCCCTAGCCTGAACACTAACCCTAACCCAAACCCTAACCCTAACCCTAACCCTAACTCTAACCTTAACCCTAACCCTAACCCTAACCCTAACCCTAACCCTAACCCTAACCCTAACCCTCGACCTAACCCTAGCCCTAACCCTAATCCTAACGCTAACCATAACCCTAACCCTAACAAAAAACCATATCCCTAAACCTAACTCTCACCCTAACACTAGCCTTAGGCCTAACCCTCTCACTAACTGTAACCTAACACTAATCCTAGCCTAAACTCTATCCCTAGCCCTAACCCTAACCCAACACCTACCACTAACCGTAACGCTAACCCAAACCCTAACCAGAACCAGAACCGTAACCCTAAACCTAACCCGAGCCCTAAACCTAACCCTAGCCCTGACCCTAACACTAAGCCTAACCCTAGCGCTAACCCTAACCCTAACCCTAAACCTAACTATAGCCTTAACCCTAACCCTAGGCCTAGACCTAACCCTACCCCTATGCCTACCCCTAAACCAAACTGTAACCCTAAACTGAAACTGAACCCTAACCCTAACCCTAGCCCTAGCTCTAGTTCTAAACCTAGCCCTAACCCTTACCCTAGCCCTAGCCCTAACCCTAGACCTTACCCTAACCCAAAGCCTACCACTAACCCTAATACAAACCCTAACCATAGCCGTAACCCTAACCCTACCCTAATCGTACCCCTACCCCTACCCCTAACCCTAACCGTAGCCCTGACCCTAATGCTAACCCTGGCCCTAACACTAACCCTAACCCTCACCCTAACCCTAGTCCTGACCCTCACCCTAACCCCAACCGTAACCCTAACCCGAACTCTAACCCTAATCATAGTCCTTGCCCTAACCCTTGCCCTAGCCCTAGCCCTAGCCCTAGCCCTAACCCTCACCCTAAACCTAACCCTAAACCTAACCCTAACACTAACCATAGCCCTTGCCCTAACCCTTGCCCTAGCCCTAGCCCTAGCCCGAACCCTAACCCAAGCCCTAACCCTAGCCCTAACCCTAGCCCTAACCGTAGCCCTAGCAGTAACCCTAGCCCTAGCCCGAACACTAACCCTAACCCTAACCCTAACCCTAACCCTAACCGTCGACCTAACCCTAGCCCTAACCCTAATCCTAACGCTAACCATAACCCTAACCCTAACAAAAAACCATATCCCTAAACCTAAATCTCTCCCTAACACTAGCCTTAGCCCTAACCCTCTCACTAACTGTAACCCTAACCCTAATCCTAGCCCTAGCTCTAGTTCTAACCCTAGCCCTAACCCTTACCCTAGCCCTAGCCCTAACCCTAGACCTTATCCTAGCCCTATCCGTAGCCCTAGCCCTAGCCCTAACCCTAGCCCTAGCCCGAACCCTAACCCTAACCTTAACCCTAACCCTAGCCCAAAGCGTCACCCTAACGATAACCCTAACCCTAGAACTAACCCTAACCCTAACCCTAACCCTAAACCTCACCCTAGCCCTAACCCTAACCCAAACCCTTACCCTAACCCTAACCCTAACCCAAACAGTATCCCTAACCCTAAGCATAACCCTAGGCTTAGCCCTAACCCTCTCACTTACAATAACCCTAACCCTAACCCTAGCCCCAACCCTGACCCTAGCCCTAACCCTAACCCAACCCCTACCACTAACCCTAACCCTTACCCAAACCCTAACCATAACCGTAACCCTAACCCTAACCCGAGCCCTAAACCTAACCCTATCCCTAACCCTAAACGTAACCCTAGCGCTAACCCTAACGCTAACCCTAACCCTAAACCTAACCTTAGCCCTAATTCTAACCCTAGGCCTAGCCCTAACCCTAGCCCTAGCCCTACCCTACCCCTACCCCTAACTCAAACTGTAACCCTAAACTGAACCTGAACCCTAACGCTAGCCCTAACTCTAGCTCTAACGCATGTCCTAACCGTTACCCTAGCCCTAGCCCTAGCCCTAAGACTAGCCCTAGCCCTAATCCTAACCCTAACCCTAACCCAAACCCTAACCCAAACCCTAGTCCTAACCCTAACCCAAAGCCTACCACTAAACCTAACCAAAACCCTAACCATAATCATAAACCTAACCCTAACCCTAGCCCTAACCCTAATGATAACCCTAGCCCGAACCCAAACCCTAAAACTAACACTCACCCTAAACCTAGCCCTCACCCTAACCCTAACTCTACTCCTAACCGTAAACCTCACCGAACCCTAACCCTAGCCATAACGCTAGCCCTAACCGTAGCCCTAGCCCTAGCCCTAACCCTAACCCTAACCCTAACCCTTAACCTAAACCTAACTCTAACGCTAACGCCAGCCCTAACCCTAATGCTAACCCTAGCCGTAACCCTCACCGTCACCCTCACCCTAACCATAGCCCTCACACTGACCCTAACCCTAACCGTAACAATAGCCCTTGACCTAACCCTTGCCCTAGCCCTATCCCTATCCCTATCCCTATCCCTAGTCCTATCCCTATCCCTATCCCTATCCCTATCCCTATCCCGATCCCTATCCCTATCCCTATCCCTAGTCCTAGCCCTAGCCCTAGCCCTAACCCTAACCCTAACCCTAACCCAAACCCAAGCCCTAACCCTAGCCGTAGCCCTAACCCCACCCTAACCCTAACCCGAACTCTAGCCCTAACCCGAACCCTAGCCCTAACCCTAACTCTAGCCTTAGACCTAGCCCTAGCCCTATCCCTAGCCCTATCCCGAGCCTTAACCCTAAATCTAACCCTAGCCCAGACCCTATCCCTAAACCTATCGCTAGACCTAAACCTAACCCTAGCCCTAACCCTAACCCTAACCCTAACCCTACCCCTAACCCTAACCCTAACCCCAGCCCTCGCGCTAAACCTAATCCTAACCCTACCCCTACCCCTAACCCTAGCCCTAGTGCTAACCCTAACGCTAACCCTAACCCTAGCCCTAGCCCTAGCTTTAACCTTTTCCCGAGCCCTAGCCCTAGCCCTAAACCTAACCCCAACCGCAACCCTAACCCTAACCCAAACCATAAATCTACCCCAAACCCTAACCCTAACCCTAACCCGAACCGAACCCGAACTCAAACCCTAACCCCAACCCCAACCCTAGCCCTAACTCTAACCCTAACCCTAACCCTAACCCTAACCCTAACCGTAACCCTAACCGTAACCCCAAACCTAACCCTAGCCCTAGCCCTAACATTAACCCTAACCCTAGCCCTAACCCTAGACCTTACCCTAACCCAAAGCCTACCACTAACCCTAATACAAACCCTAACCATAACCGTAGCCCTAACCCTAATGCTTACCCTAGCCCTAACACTAACCAGAACCCTCACCCTAACCCTAGCCCTCACCCTATACCTAACCCTAACCCTAACCCTAACCCTAACCCTTGCCCTAGCCGAAGCCCTAGCCATACCTCTAACCCTAACACTAGCCCTAGCCTTAGCCCTAACCCTTGTCCGAGCCCTAACCCTAACCATAGCCGTAACCCTAACCCTACCCTAATCCTACCCCTACCCCTACCCGTAACCCTAACTGTAGCCCTGACCCTAATGCTAACCCTGGCCCTAACACTAACCCTAACCCTCACCCTAACCCTAGTCCTGACCCTCACCCTAACCCCAACCGTAACCCTAACCCGAACTCTAACCCTAACCATAGCCCTTGCCCTAACCCTTGCCCTAGCCCTAGCCCTAGCCCTAACCCTAACCCTAACCCTAACCCAAACCCAAGCCCTAACCCTAGCCGTAGCCCTAACCCCACCCTAACCCTAACCCGAACTCTAGCCCTAACCCGAACCCTAGCCCTAACCCTAACCCTAGCCTTAGACCTAGCCCTAGCCCTATCCCTAGCCCTATCCCGAGCCTTAACCCTAAACCTAACCCTAGCCCAGACCCTATCCCTAAACCTATCGCTAGACCTAAACCTAACCCTAGCCCTAACCCTAACCCTAACCCTAACCCTACCCCTAACCCTAACCCTAACCCCAGCCCTCGCGCTAACCCTAATCCTAACCCTACCCCTACCCCTAACCCTAGCCCTAGTGCTAACCCTAACGCTAACCCTAACCCTAGCCCTAGCCCTAGCTTTAACCTTAGCCCGAGCCCTAGCCCTAGCCCTAAACCTAACCCCAACCGCAACCCTAACCCTAACCCAAACCATAAATCTACCCCAAACCCTAACCCTAACCCTAACCCGAACCGAACCCGAACTCAAACCCTAACCCCAACCCCAACCCTAGCCCTAACTCTAACCCTAACCCTAACCCTAACCCTAACCGTAACCCTAACCGTAACCCCAAACCTAACCCTAGCCCTAGCCCTAACATTAACCCTAACCCTAGCCCTAACCCTAGACCTTACCCTAACCCAAAGCCTACCACTAACCCTAATACAAACCCTAACCATAACCGTAGCCCTAACCCTAATGCTTACCCTAGCCCTAACACTAACCAGAACCCTCACCCTAACCCTAGCCCTCACCCTATACCTAACCCTAACCCTAACCCTAACCCTAACCCTTGCCCTAGCCGAAGCCCTAGCCATACCTCTAACCCTAACACTAGCCCTAGCCTTAGCCCTAACCCTTGTCCGAGCCCTAACCCTAACCATAGCCGTAACCCTAACCCTACCCTAATCCTACCCCTACCCCTACCCGTAACCCTAACTGTAGCCCTGACCCTAATGCTAACCCTGGCCCTAACACTAACCCTAACCCTCACCCTAACCCTAGTCCTGACCCTCACCCTAACCCCAACCGTAACCCTAACCCGAACTCTAACCCTAACCATAGCCCTTGCCCTAACCCTTGCCCTAGCCCTAGCCCTAGCCCTAGCCCTAGCCCTAACCCTCACCCTAACCCTAACCCTAACCCTAACCCTAACCATAGCCCTTGCCCTAACCCTTGCCCTAGCCCTAGCCCTAGCCCTAACCCTAAACCTAACCCAAGCCCTAACCCTAGCCCTAACCCTAGGCCTAACCGTAGCCCTAGCAGTAACCCTAGCCCTAGCCCTAGCACGAACACTAACCCTAACCCTAACCCAAACCCTAACCCTAACCCTAACTCTAACCTTAACCCTAAACCTAACCATAACCCTAACCCTAACCCTAACCCTAACCCTCGACCTAACCCTAGCCCTAACCCTAATCCTAACGCTAACCATAACCCTAACCCTAACAAAAAAACATATCCCTAAACCTAAATCTCACCCTAACCCTAGTCTTAGCCCTAACCCTCTCACTAACTGTAACCCTAACCCTAATCCTAGCCCAAACCCTAACCCTAGCCCTAACCCAACCCCTACCACTAACCCTAACCCTAACCCAAACCCTAACCAGAACCGTAACCCTAAACATAACACTAACCCGAGCCCTAAACCTGAACCTAGCCCTAACCCTAACCATAACCCTAACCCTAGCGCTAATCCTAACTCTAACGCTAACCCTAAACCTAACCCTAGCCCTAACCCTAACCCTAGGCCTAGCCGTAACCATACCCCTACCCCTACCCCTGCCCCTAACCCAAACTGTAACCCTAAACTGAACCTGAACCTGAACCTGAACCCTAACCCTAGTCCTAGCTCTAGCTCTAGCTCTAACCCTAGCCCTAACCGTTACCTAGCCCTAGCCCTAGCCCTAACCCTAGCCCTAATCCTAGCCCGAACCCTAACCCTAACCCTAGCCCTAGCCCTAAACCTAACCCTAGCCCTAACCCTAACCCTAACCCTAACCCTAACCCTAACCCTAACCCTAGCCCTAGCCCTAACACTAACACTAACACTAACACTAACACTAACCCTATCCCTATCCCTATCCCTATCCCTATCCCTATCCCTATCCCTATCCCTATCCCAAGCCCTAGCCCTAGCTCTAACACTACAACTAACCCTAGCCCTACCCCTAAACCTGCCCCTAAGTCTAACCCTAACCCTACACCTAAACCTAACCCTAACCCTAACCCAAACCCTAGCCCTAACCCTAACCCTAACCCAAAGCCTACCAATAAACCTAACCAAAACCCTAACCATAATCATAAACCTAACCCTAACCCTAACCCTAGCCCTAACCCTAATGATAACCCTAGCCCTAACCCTAACCCTAACCCTAACCCTAACCCTAAACCTAACCCTAACCCTAACCATAACCCTAACCCTAACCCAAACAGTATCCCTAACCCTAACCCTGACCCTTACCCTAGGCTTAGCCCTAGCCCTCTCACTTACCATAAACCTAACCCTAACCCTAGCCCAAACCCTGACCCTAGCCCTAACCCTAACCCAACCCCTACCACTAACCCTAAACCTAACCCAAACACTAACCGTAACAGTAACCCTAACCCTAACCCGAGCCCTAAACCTAACCCTATCACTAACCCTAAACGTAACCCTAGCATTAACCCTAACGCTAAGCCTAAGCCTAAACCTAACCTTAGCCCTAATTCTAACCCTAGGCCTAGCCCTAACCCTAGCCCTAGCCCTACCCTACCCCTACCCCTAACTCAAACTGTAACCCTAAACTGAACCTGAACCCTAATGCTAGCCCTAACTCTAGCTCTAACGCATGTCCTAACCGTTACCCTAGCCCTAGCCCTAGCGCTAACACTAGCCCTAGCCCTAATCCTAACCCTAACCCTAACCCAAACCCTAGCCCTAACCCTAACCCTAATCCAAACCGTATCCCTAAACCTAAGCCTACCCCTAACCCTAGCCCTAGCCCTAACCCTAACCCTAACACTAATTCTAACCCTATCCGGAACCCGAACCCAAACTCAAACCCTAACCCCAACCCCAACCACAACACGACAGCAACCACAACCCCAACCGTAACCCTAACCCTAACCTCAACCCCAACCCCAGCCCTAGCCCTAACCCTAGACTTTACCCTAGCCCTATCCGTAGCCCTAGCCCTAGCCCTAACCCTAGCCCTAGCCCGAACCCTAACCCTAACCCTAA